>NC_057343.1:30526500-30827500 GCF_016509475.1 Prionailurus bengalensis | reverse complement strand
AATAACACCGATCTTATTTCAGCTACTTAAAATTCTGAGCACTTACTATGTGATATCATTATGATATGCAAAGTCCCTGTACTTATGATTATGGAGTCTAATAGAAAGTGACACAGATACATATATACATACATATAATTATAGAATTTAATACTGTTATGTAGGAAATAAACAAGGATTTAGGACAGAAAATACATCATGGATGGTGAGGTAAGCTGAAACTGAAAAAACAAAATGAATAGCCATTCAAAAGATAACAAGAAAAAAATTCCAAGCAGAAGAAGACCATGTGTAAAGGCCCTAAAAGCTTAGTGTGGACAAGCTTCTGCAAGAAATTCAAGATAGCCTGAAATAAGCAAAAGAAAGGGAAATAAGCCAGAGATATTGTTGGATGGATATAGCAGCCTGACCAATCAGGCCATTATGAGGTTCTCAACCTTGGCACTATTGATAGGTTGCTAGTCTTTTTATTTTTTTAATGTTTATGTATTTAGTTTTGAGAAGGGGAGAGAGAGAGAGAGAGAGAGGGAAAGAGAGGATCCCAAGCTGGTTCCATGCTGTCAGCACAGAGCTCCACGCAGGGCTTCATCCCACAAACTATGAGATTATGAACTGAGCCAAAATCAAGAGCCAGATGCTTAAGTGACTGAGCCACCCACGTGCCCCGACAGATTGCTACTCTTTGAGGTGGGTGGCTGACCAGTTTACTGAAGGATGTTTGGCAACATTTCCGGCCACTAGATGCAAGTAGCACATGCCCCTGTTGTGACAAAACTGTCTCCATATATTGCCAATTGTTCCATAGGGAACAAAATCACCTTTAGTTAAAAACACTGGAATATAGTGGTGTCTGGGTGGCTTAGTCGGTTGGGTCCAACTCTTGCTCTTGCTGTCCGTTAAGGTCATGATCTCGTAGCTCAAGAATTCAAGCCCCGAGTCAAGCTCCACACTGACAGTTTGGAGCCTGCTTGGGATTCTCTCTCCCTCTCTTTCTGCCTCTCCCCCACTCACACTCTATGTCTCTCTATCTCTCTCTCAAAATAAATAAATCAATTAAAAAAAAAAAAAAAGGAAGAACCACCACTGGAATGTAGTAAGAACTTAGAATTATATTCCAACCATGAATCATGGAATCTGTGCCCTATGTTCATTCACTTGATGTTTTATTCATTTATTTAGTATATATTTATTGAGAACCTAATATGTGTTAGACACGACACCCAAGTGCTAGAGATAAAAAGTGATCAAGATAAATCCCTGCCCTCATTGATCACATAATCTAGTGCAGAAGAAAATTTCTAAACAAATAACAATTGTCTAATTACATTTGTTGAAAGTGCTATGCAGAAAGAAGTGTATCTTTCAGTTGTGACATCACAGAAGTAAATTTAGTCAATCAGCATCATATACCAATTATCCTTCGTCTAATATCCAACTAATGTTCACATCCGTCTTCAGTTGTGTTTGTGGATACATTTTACATAAAAGTAAACTTTTAGAAGTTTTAAGATCTTAGAGGATAGCATTTGGATCCTTTATATTAAATGATCCACACGAACTATGAAAATGTTATGAAAAAAGAATGTAAGTCCTGAATAAAGGATTTGACGGTAAAAGCCCAATGGGATGAAAATTCACTGATTTTTCTAAATGAAAGAGAAGATGTTGACGAATTGTCTGGCAAAGCCAAGCAATGAAATTAAAGACAATTTCAAAACACCATCAACAGAAAAGAGTAAAAATATGTGACTATAACCAGAAATGATACATCCAAATTAGTGGAAGGGACAAACTTCTCTGAGCCATAAGGAGTTAATGGTTATTCACAAAGGCCATTCAAAAGGGAACCTCATAGGGCAATAGCAATATATAATAATAAGAGATCATCATCATCACCATCATCCTAGTCATTCCTCCTATGTGTTAATTGCACAAAGTGCAAAGGCTAAATGTAGTGCAAAGTGAGTGAAACACTGTGCTCAACCTCCATCCAAGGCAGGTTATAGTAAGAATATTGTTAATGCCTTCATATGTCCAGCTTAACTGATACATGGACTTTATCTTGAAGACCTAAGATGCAGGGTCCACACAACTTTTATATGAGATCATCTAAGAGGCCTCTAAGAGTTCATGATAATAACAAACAAAAATAAACCTTACAAGTATATTGTGCATAACACCTAGTATCTGGGCATGTTCTCCAGGCATCAGGATTTCTCTTAATAACCAAACGTGTTTGGCCTCAGTACTAAAAGCAAGCACTTCCACTTTTAAATGATGAACAGATAAGGAATGATTTACTTTAGAAAGCAACCTTTTAGTTATCAGTGTATGTCTAAATAAATGTCTGTTTATTGAATGCTGACGTAGACTTATCTCATTAGGAATATTGCCAATATGAAGGTTACTGCCCCAAGCAAGCATTATCAGATAATGTATGTGGTTTTAGTCATTACCACCCATCTCAATCCAAATAATGCTTCATACTTTTGAAATTACAAGATACTTGATTTATAAATAATTGCATTTGATTGACAATATCAGAAGAATTTAGATATATTCAAAAAAAGCAAAGATGTTAACTTTATAATTTACAAAAAAACTTTATAACCTCTTAAACTCTTTGTCATGAACTAAATTGTGTTCCTTCAATATTCATTCTCTGAAGTTCTAATATCCAATATATAATTGTATTTAGACTTAGGGACCTTAAATAGGCTAGAAGGGAGTTGGTTGATATAGCCAAAGTGCTGAAAGAAAAAATATCAACCAAAAATATGGTATCCAGAAAAACTATTTCTCAAAAATGAAGGAGAAATTAATATTTTCTCAGAAAAACAAAAGCAGAGGAAGTTCATTTTCACTAGAC
Source organism: Prionailurus bengalensis (assembly GCF_016509475.1). Taxonomy (NCBI): domain Eukaryota; kingdom Metazoa; phylum Chordata; class Mammalia; order Carnivora; family Felidae; genus Prionailurus; species Prionailurus bengalensis. The sequence continues at coordinate 30,824,631 of NC_057343.1, read as the reverse complement.
CTCTTCTACAACAAATGCTAAAGAGATTTCTTCAAATTAAAATGAACCAATGATAGAAGACAACACAAAGCCATACTAAAATATAATGTTCTCCAGTTGGGGCACCTGGGTGGCTTAATCTGTTAAGTGTCTGACTTGGGCTCAGGTCATAATCTCACAGTTCGTGAATTTGAGCCTATGTTGGGCTCTCTGTTGTCAGTGCAGAGCCCTCTTCAGATCCTCTGTCCCCCTCTCTCTGCCCTTACCTCACTTGTGAGTGCATGCTCTCTCTCTCTCTCCCTCTCCAAATAAAAATAAACTTAAAAAAATATTAAGTTTCTCCAGTAAAGGTAAATACATGAGCAAATATTCTAGCCTGTACTACTGCAATATTAGTATGTAAAATTTAAATGACAAAAAAACATAATAAAAAAACTATAAATCTGTGTTAAGGGTATATAAAGGTGTAATCTGTGACATCAATAAAATAAAGAATGTCGGGGGGGCTATAAAGGAGTGGAAGTTTGGTCTGCAACTGAAGTGTTATCACATTAAAATAGAATGCTATAACCTTAAGATGTTTTATATAATTGCAATGGTAACCATAAGGAAAGCATCTACAGTCTACACACAAAATAAGAAAGAATTCAAAGTATATCACTATGAAATTCAATGAAACACTAAGGAAGGGAGGCAGAGCGAGAAAAAAAGAGCAACAAAAAACTATAAAGCAGACAGAAATCAACCAACTGGTAACAATAGCTCTTCCCTACAGTAATTACTTTAAATGTGAATGGATTAGGGGTGCCTGGGTGGCTCAGGTCATGATTTTGTGGTTCATGAAATCGAGCCCCGTGTCAGGCTCCCTGCTGACAGCTCGGAGTCTGGAGCTTGCCTCAGATTCTGTGTTGCCACCGCTCTCTCTGCCCCTCCCTGCTCACGTTCTTTCTCTCTCTCCCCCCACCAAATAAACATAAATAAATAAGATGGATTAAACTACCAATCAAAAAATATAGATTGGTTCAATTGCATTTAAAATAAAAAAAAAAAAAAAACAGGGGGTGCCTGGGTGGTTCAGTTGGTTAAACATCTGGCTCTTGATTTCTGCTCATGTCATGATCTCATGGTTCATGAGATGGAGCTCCATGTAAGGCTCTGTGCTGACAGCGTAGAATCTGCTTAAGATTCTCTCCTTCTCTATCTCTCTGTCCCTCCCTAACTCGTGCTTGTGCACATGCACACACTCTCAAATTAAACATATAAAATAAAATAAAATAAAATAATAAAATAAATAGCAGGATCCAACTATATGCTGTCTCTAAGAGATTCACTTTATGCCTAAGGACTTACATAGGCAGAGAGTAAGGACAGAAAATGATTTTCCATGCAAATGGTAAACAAAAGACAGCACAAGTGGCTCTACTTTTATCAACTAAACTTTAAATAAAACACAGTTACAAAAGATATAAAAACATTCTATAATGATAAAAAGTCCTATTTACCAGGAAGAAATAACAATTATACTTATTCACCAAACCTCAGAGTTCATATATACGTGACATAAATATTGACAGAACTGAAGGGAAGGATAGTAACGCAATAATAAGACGATGCTGCCATATCTCATGTTCAATACCAGAGGAAGCGATCTGAGAGAACATCAATAATGAAATAGAGAACTTAAACAATACAGTAGACACATGGGCCTAACAGATATAAAAAAGAGCACTTAACCCAACAATAGCAGAATATACATTCTTCTCAAATGTACATGAAACATTCTTCAGGACAGGCCATAAGTCAGGCTACAAACCAAACCTTAAGTAAGTAAAGATTTAGTTTCATTCCATTACGATCAGAAAATATACTTGATATTTTTTCAATCAACACAAAGAAAATGGAAAATCCACAAATATGTATAAATTAAACAACACACTCTTCCACAATGAATGGGTCAAGGAAGAAGTCATAAGTATCATAAGTATCATAGCCAAACAAAAAGTCTCAGACCAACTGAAGACTAACCACATGCTCAGACGTTAGGACAGTATATCACTGATGAATGTGCATGCCTGTTTTACTTCTATTCTTCTTTTTTTAACAAGTTAAAAATGTATCCAAATTCATATTTTTATACCACAAATACAACATATATGACACAGTTTGTATATATATACATTTAAAGACAGTGTCTTAGTGCTAATGGTGGTAAACAAACTTTTAAGTAACCTTAAAATATTTTAAAACAAAAATTAGGGGTGCCTGGGTGGCTCAGTCGGCTAAGCGTCCGACTTTGGCTCAGGTCACGATCTCATGGTACGTGAGTTCGAGCCCCACGTCGGGCTCTGTGCTGACAGCTCAGAGCCTGGAGCTTGTGTCAGATTCTGTGTCTCCCTCTCTCTGACCCTCCCCCATTCATGCTCTGTCTCTCTCTGTCTCAAAAATAAATAAACGTTAAAAAAAATTTAAAAAAATAAATAAATAAAACAAAAATTAAAATATAATATACCAAAACTTATGGAATTGAGCCAAGGTAGTACTGAAAGGGAAGTTTATAGATGTAAATGTGTACATTTAAAAAGAAAAAAAATATTTCAAATCAACAACCTAATTTCGTACCTCAACAAATTAGAATAAGAAAAAAAAAAACCTAAATCTAAAGTTAGCAGAATGAAGGAAATAATAACTATGAGAGCAAAAATAAATGAAACAGAGAATAGCAAAAGCAATAGAAACAAATCAATGACGGAGTTTTACTTAAATAAACTCAGAATAAAAGAGACATTACAACCAATGCCACAGAAATTAAAAGGATTATAAGAAAATGCTATGAGTAATCGTCATCAAGTTGGATAACCTAGAAGTAGATAAATTCCTAGAAAAACACAGCTTATTAAGATTGAATTGTAAAGAAACAAACTCTAAGCAGACTAATAAGTAAAAAGATTAAATTCATAATTAAAAAACCTTTCAATAAAAAAAAAAAACTCTGGACCAGATGTCTTTACTGGACCACTCTCCCAAACATGTAAAGAATTAAAACTAAATTTTCTGAAACCTTTCCAAATATTTGGAGACAAAGGAACATTTTCAACTTCATTCACCATGGTACCAAAGCCAGACAAAAATAGTAGAATAAAACTACAAACCAATACCCCTGATTCCATGCAAAACCTCAACAACATACTAGCAAATAAAATCCAACAGCACATTAAAAGGATTATGTACCATAACCAAGTGAAATTTACTCCTGGAATGGAAAGATGGTTCAATATAGGAAAACCAATCAATGTAATGCACTATACTAACAGAATAAAGGACAAAAACCAAATGATCATCTTAATTGATGGGGAAAAATCACTTCACAAGATTCAACACTCATATATGATATAAAACTACAAGCTAGGAATAACAACAAATATAACATAATAAAGGTCATTTATGATAAGCCCACAGCTAAAAACTCAATGGTGAAAAAACTGGAAGCTTTCCCTCTAAGACCAGGAACAAAGCAAGGATGAAATCCTTACCACTTTCATTCAATATAGAATGAGAAGTCCTAGCCAGAGAAATTAGTCGAGATACAAAGGCATCAAAATGGGAAAGAAAGAAGTAAAATTATGTCTGTTCACAGATGACATCATCTTATAACATAGAAAACTCTAAAGATGCCACAAAAAATGTTAGAATAAACAAATTTCTCAAAGCTGCATGATACAAAACCAACACACACAAATCAGTGATACTATTAATGAATATCCAAAAAGGAAATTAAGAAACAACTCCATTTAGCATAGCATAAAGAAGAATAAAATACTTAGGGATAAACATAACCGAGGAGGTAAGAAAGATTTGTATGCTGAAAATTACAAAATCTGAAAGAAAAGGAAGAAACAAATGGAAATATATCTAGTGTTCATAAATTAGAAAACTTAATGACCAGATGGTCTTACTACCCAAGGTGATGTATAAATTCAGTGCAATCACTGTCAAAATTCCAATGATATTTTCTGCAGAAATAGACAAATTCATCCTCAAATTCATATGTAACCGTAAGGACCCCAAAGGGGCAAACAATCTTGAGGAAGAACAAAGTTGGAAGATTCACACTTTCTAATTTCAAAACATAACACAAAACTAAAGTAATAACAACAGTGTGATACTGGCATAAAGACATACAGATATACCAGTGTAATAGAGAGCCCTCGTATATATGGTAAATGATCTTCCACAAAGGTGCCAAGGCCATTCAATGAGGAAAGGATCATTTCCAATAAATACTATTTGGAAAACTGGATATTCACATACAAAAGAATGGGGTAGTTTTTTCTCTTATGCCATGTACAAAAAATAACTAAAACTGGATTAATGACTTCAATATGTGATCTAAAACTATAAAATTCCTGGAAGAAAACATAGGAAAAAAGCTCCATGACAATGGACTTGACAATGATTTCTTGACTAGGACACCAAAAGCGTAGGCAATGGATACAAAAATGGACAAATGGGACTATATTAAACTTAACATTTGTGTATCAAAGGACACACTCAACAGAGTGAAAGGCAACCTATAAAATGAAACATTGCAAAATCGTATATGTAAATTATCAAAATACAGAATATAGGAAGAATTCTTACAATACAACAACAAAAGAAATCAAGTAACCCAATTAAAAATAGGCAAAGGACTTGATTTTCTCCAAAGATGGTATATAAATGACTAAACAAGCATATTAGATGCTAACATCACTAATCATAAGAGAAAGGCAAATCAAAACCACAATGAGATATCACCTTATACCCATTATGATAGTTATTATTTAAAAACAACAACAGGGACACCTGGGTGACTCAGTGTGGCTTCCACCTTCAGCTCAAGTCATGATCTCACAGTTTGTGAGTTCGAGCCCTCCATCTGGCTCACTGCTATCAGCGCACAGCCCACTTCTGATCTTCTGTCCCCTTCTCTCTGCTCCTCCTCCCTCCCTCTCTCTATCAAAAATAAATAAACATTAAAAAAACAGAAAGTATTAGGGATGTAGAAACATCGGAACCTTTATGCACTGTTGGTAGAATTGTGAAGTGGTACAACTCCTCTGAAAAACAGTATGGAAGTTCTTTAAAAATAAAAAATAGAACTAACATATGATCAGGCAATCACACTTCTGGAAATATATCCACAAGGATGGAAAGCAGGGTTGCCGAGAGATATTTTTATACCCATGTTTACAGGAGTACCATTCACAATCATTATGACACTAAAGCAAACCAAATATCCATCAGCAGATAAATGGACAAACAAAATCTGGTATATTCAAACAATGGAATACTATTCAGCCATGAGAAAGAAGGGCATCCTGCCATTTGCAACAACATGGGTGAATCTTGAGGACATTGTGCTAAGTGAAATAAGCCAGTCACAAAACAACTTAACAATGAAGTATCTAAAGTAGTCGAATTCACAGAAACAGAACGTAGACTGAATAGTCATTACAGGATCTGGCGAGAGGCAGAAAAAGGGAGTTGTTTAATAGGTACAGAGTTTCAGATTTGCAATGAAAAAGTTCTGGTGATCTGTTTCACAACAGTGTAAATATACTTAACACTACTTTAACTGTGCACATTAAAATGGTTAAAGTGGTCAATTTTTTTTAACACAATACAAAATTAACATCCTACATCCTATATAGAGCTGTAATCTCCAAAATTTTTTTGTCTTTCCCCTCCATCTGCCTTCCCCCACATATATACATGTATTCATAATAACATTTATATACTAATATTTAGCTAATGTCTCAAGGTGCAATATACACATATAAGGGTCATATGTAATGAATAGTGAATGGTGTGTATAAGTCTGTATTTTCAAAAACATTGTTGATAATTTTAATTTTCAAAATTTTGGCCATATATCAGCTCTAATGAGGTCCTCATTTTATTTATTTTATAATGAGACTTACAAAGAATTTATACTAAAATAAAAAGTATCGGCCATTCCCTTATTGGTTCCTTATGCTTGTATGATTAACATTATTTCAATTTGAAAAAAAAATTGTGCAAGAATATTTAAAGCTACTTTTTAATCTTTCAAGGTGAATTTATCAAAACTAAATATCACTATAAATCCACTCAAATGATCACATGTATATTGCAATATGAAGCAATACAATGAAGGCAAATGGACAGGTGTACCAGTGTCCATCCCTCCACACTGCAAAACTCCCCCTTTTCCCAAAGGATCGCTCAGGTGCTGTTGGTGACAGATGACTAATGGTCTGACCTCAGGACCTTTGACAGCACTAGAGTTATTAATCAATACATTAAAAAGTGATTAAGCTTAATTTTCCTTTTAGATGGAAAATTAATATACATATTTTAATATTTCCTTCTTGTGCAAGTTTCAAGGTCTACCTTTTTTTAATATTAAATACATTTTTAGTCTAGGCTTGTCATTTCTTCAGTAATATTGTACCTAAAAACAATGAGCAGACTTCTTATCTGTTTGATTCCTATCAGTTTCATTCCTATCGGTAACCAACATTCTTTCCTATAGTTCTCAAATCTGCAGTTTTTTGTTCTCAAACCATCCCTCTCCTATCATGTCCTCTGCTTTCTCAACTTAATGTATAAGACCCTGTAATCATGTGGATTGGTTGGCATTGATGGGATGGAAACATCATTAATCTGATCTTTGCTGCAAAATCAACTCTTTTCTTCGACAGAGAAATCTTAGTGGGTGTTCATCTCTTGAAACCATTTTTAAACATCTGTCTCACTCTTTTAAGTCCACAAACAATAGCTTTGCCTAGTCCTGACATCTGACCTCCCCTATATCACCCCATCTCTGCCTGACTCCACCCAATTCTTGCCTCACCTTATCTCTTGTAACACACTGGCAAAAAGCGACCAATAATGGCCAACATATCCTAAAAAAAATTTTTCCCCCAATTACTTCCTAGAGCTATATGCTTGGAGATAGGTGGTTTACCTTCCATGTTACTCATGGGGGAGTTTTACCAAGTGTTTTTACAACTCTATAACATGAACCATCAGATCTCTGTCTCTTATATTAGGCTCTTTTCCATGTCACCTGTCTCCTAATTGCTAACCCAGGGCCATGTATTAAGCAGAACTCTACTCCAATGTACCATTTCCATATTAGGTAATGTCATTCTACCTGCTACAACAAACAACCCCAAATCTCAGTGGCTACATTCAGGAAAGGTTTATGTCGTACTCTAATTATGTTAGACGGCAAATTTGGGGAAAGTGATACTATCAACTCCATGAAATCACTGAGAAATCTAGGCTTCTTGTATCTACTGGTCCTACCCTTGGCCTCTTCCCCACTCAGCTGGCAGCGGGAAATGAAGTGGTTAGTTATGTATATTTTGTTATAGACCAAACCTAAAATGGGTATATGTTACTTTCACTCCCAAGCCACAGCCGTATTAACTGCAAAGGACACTGAAGAATGTGGTCTAGCTGAGTATCCAGAAGAAAAGGCAGTTTGAAAAACAACAGTCTCCTCTTCAGCCCATGGATGAGTGAAATTGGCCCCTAAACTGGTCCCCTGCCTTTACTTTTGCTCTCCCATGATTCTTTTTATTTTAAGTTTATTTATTTATTTTTGAGAGAAAGAAAGAGAGAGAGAGAAAGGGAGAGAGAGAGAAAGAATGAATGAGAGGGGGGAAAGGCAGAGAGAGAGAGAGAGAGAGAGAGAGAGAGAGAGAGAGAGAGAATATCACAAGCAGGCTCTGCACTGTTACTGCAGAGCCAGATGCAGAGTTCAAACCCACCAACTGCGAGATCACGACCTGAACTGAAACCAAGAGTCAGACATTTAACCAACTGAGCCACCCAGGCACCCCTCCTATAATTCTATTTTTTTTTCAATATATGAAGTTTATTGTCAAATTGGTTTCCATACAACACCCAGTGCTCATCCCAAAAGGTGCCCTCCTCAAAACCCATCACCCACCCTCCCCTCCCTCTCACCCCCCCATCAACCCTCAGTTTTTCTCAGTTTTTAAGAGTCTCTTATGCTTTGGCTCTCTTCCACTCTAACCTCTTTTTTTCCTTCCCCTCCTCCATGGGTTTCTGTTAAGTTTCTCAGGATCCACATAAGAGTGAAAACATATGGTATCTGTCTTTCTCTGTATGGCTTATTTCACTTAGCATCACACTCTCCAGTTCCATCCACATGGCTACAAAGGGCCATATTTCATTCTTTCTCATTACCACGTAGCACTCCATTGTCTATATAAACCACAATTTTTTATCCATTCATCAGTTGATGGACATTTAGGCTCTTTCCATAATTTGGCTATTGTTGAGAGTGCTGCTATAAACATTGGGGTACAAGTGCCCCTATGCATCAGTACTCCTGTATCCCTTGGGTAATTCTATTTTCAATTCAAGAGCAGACAGTTTTTTTTCACACGGTTCTTCAACACCCCACAATAATGCCTCATTTTATTTGTAGTAAAGGCAAAGTCATTCTAGTGGCCTATCGTGCCCAACATGTTATGGCCTCCGTACGTCTTGGGCTTCATCTCCACAAATTTCTCTCAATCTGCACCTGACACAGTGGACTCATAAATGTTCTTAAATGTCCTCAAATGGGACAGGTGCAGTCTGGCCTTGACGTGTTTCTATTGGCCTTAAGGATTCTTCTTCTAAACATCTGCATGACTAAGTTCAATATTTCCTTTAATCTTTCTCAAATGTCACCCTCTCAATGAGATCTGTGCCCAACTCCCAATAAACCTGAATTCTAGCATCCAATATACCTGCCATGGCAGGTACCATACAGTTCTTTCTCCCCCTGCTATGAAGCAATTGATAAAACTATACTTTCTGGTTGATGGTCTTATGGTTGGAAGGGACCATATGACAGTTCTTGTCAATGACCTTTGGATGGAACTGAGATGTGGTCCTTCTTGGCCAGAGTAATTCACCACCTGGCCAAGCAACCACCTGGCCAAGACTCTGGGCTCTCTTTTCTTCTGGCAATCCAATGGCTGATTTAAACCACAGAACTTCTAGCCTTTCTGACTACAGACTGCTTATTTGTTAAATTTACCACTCCACTCTGTCTTCCATGGCAAGAACAGGAGTTTAAGGGGCAGGGATCTCTATCTGTCTTATTTATTACAATATCCCAAGTTCTCAAAATAATGCCTATTATATATTAGATGTTCACTAAATATTTATCAAATTTATGAATGAATATATGAGATCCCGAAAATTATATACTGGATGAAGAAATCAAAAAAAAAAAAAAAAAAAAAAGAAAGGACACAGAATAGGCAAGAAAAGTCTCCAAGGGATCATTGCAGACAATGAAAAGGTAAAACATAAAAAGTCAGTCTAAATACTTAATTATCTCACACACAGACTAGATGAGTATACACAAATATATTTTATAAAGAACACCAGAAATACATCCATATGTTTAACCAGGTTTATTTTTAGGTGTACAACTTGTATTTTCTTTACTTCTCTAATTTTACCAAATTCTAATTATTAATACATAGCACTATACAAACCTAAGGAGTTGAAACTTAAGAATATCTAGGTATATAGTATCTTCTGGTTTTAGTTGGATACCTACATACAATATTTCTCAGTTCCTGTTATAGTTTGATTTAACCATGTGCTTAAACTGGGGCCAATGGGATATAAATAGAAGCAATGGAACTCGAGATAATGTCCTTAAAGAAGCTTATCTAGGAATCTGTGTATTCTTCCTTTATTTTTTAAGTTTATATATTTTGAGAGAGAGAGAGAGACAGAGAGACAGAGAGACAGAGAGAGAGAGAGAGAGAGACCGACCATGCATGGGAGGGGCAGAGAGAGAAGGACAGAGAGAGAGAATCCCAAGCAGGCTCTGCACCATCAGCACGGAACCTGATGCAGGGCTCAAAACCACGAAGCAGGAGATCATGACCTGGGTCGAAATCAAGAGTCAGACACTCAACTGACTGAGCCACCCAGGCACCCCTCTGCATATCCTTCCTAACCCCTGGGTGAGAAATGTCAAGCACTGTAGTGGCTGGTTGACATTGACAGAGCTGTCCTGCCATCCCTTCTCAATTCCCCTTTGGATTCATGATACAAGAGAGAAATCAATTTCTAACTTATTTTACTCACTAAACTTTATAGTCTATTATAGCAACTTAGCTGTTATTCTAAATACCACTAAATTCAAGGAGGAGGGGACTACATGGTTGGCTTATACTATTTTTTTGTTTAACATAAAGACAAAGATATTTCCCCATTTCTTTCTCTTTGTATGTGACTATAAAAACTATCATAATGTGACTCTCCCTTTTCTGAAGAACAATATTTGTTAAAAATAAACAAAAGTTTTCAAAATCTTGCATTATTATGCAGATGCAATAGTATAATATGTGTAAATATTTGCATAAATGTATATGCATCTTTATAGCGACAAATCTTCAACAGTTAACACAAAAATTCCTAGGCAAAATTTGCTATGTAGAAAAATAGGATACAAAGAAATCTTATTGATACTAGCTCTTTTCATCAACACCTAATACAAAACTAATGAATATCTGTATAGATAAAAATATGACACTTCTTTCATCACAAAAGGGTAACTTTTCAGGCAACAGTGTTAGTTTTACTTAAGATACATCCTTTGTTACACTTCAGTATAGCATGGGAAAATGCATATGGGGAATGCTCTATGAAAGCACACCAAGTCCATACTTTGTATGATTATATTTGTAAATCTTTATTTTAGATCAATTTGGTACAAGTTGTTTTCATTGAACAGGACAGGATCTGATTAAATTGGTTTTGTTCTATAAATGTATAGCTTGGTTTATTTCCTGAACTCTGTCTATGATTTGCATTCCATGGTCCCTGCTGTTCACTGACACCTACCATAATACAATCATATCCCTCTAGTTTTGTTCTATTTCTTTTCGTACCTCCTCTTAATTACCCCTTTTGTACCCCTTGTCTATGGTCTCTGTGTCTCTAATACATGGAGGTACTAATTTCACAACCCCCAAGGCTTGTCAGGTTAAAGATTAATGAGCAGACTATACTCAGAGGCTTTGGAAAGGTTAAGCATAATTACAAATGGGTATTTTATGCAATGCTGGAGATGTGCAAGCTGTTTTTTAAAAAAGGGCAAGAAAAAAGGTAATGAAACTTATGGGATTCATGTCAACTATTGTATTCTCAAAAAAAAAGTCTTGTTAAAATGAGAAATTAACATACTAACTAAAAGGGCTTGTTAAATTCTACCCTTTGTTTTATTCACGATTAAAACACACGTGCACACACACACATACACACACACACACACACACGGTAAAATTTTAGGTACAGTTACAGGCCTGTACTATCACTGATTTTTAATTTTACTTTTTCTTTATTGTGAAAAATTTTTCATATTTAGACTAAAAGGAAAAGTTATGGTTTGAAATAAATACAGTAGCTAAGCATTGCTACTGGAGAAATTAAATAGCATTCAGAGAGGGAATACGTAGTTTCCACTTGAAATTTTATAGCTCACCATGAAAAGAGCTACTTTCCACAGAAAAAAATAACTTAAACCTTCTTTAGAGGTTCAGTTACACAATTATTGTAAAATATAAGCTGAACATCTGGCCATCTTAGCACCAGGGGGATGGAAGTAGGATTATAGTAATTAAAAGAAATCCAGTCAGTGTTTTACTAATTATAAAGTGTTACCAGGGTTAAAACATTCTTGTTTAAAAGTCAGAAATCTGTTGACCTAATTGGAGATGCTTTTTCCCAAAATGTTTCAGAACAAGGGAATATGCCGGAATTAACTTTTCTCAAAAGGAAAAAGAGATGGGGCGCCTGGGTGGCTTAGTCCGTTGAGCGTCCGACTTCGGCTCAGGTCACGATCTCACAGTTTCTGAGTTCGAGCCCCACGTCAGGCTCTGTGCTGACAGCTCGGAGCCTGGATCCTGCTTCGGATTCTGTGTCTCCCTATCTCTCTGTTCTCCCCCTGCTCACATGCTGTATCTTTCTCAAAAATAAGTAAAGATTAAAAAAAAAATTTAAAGGAAAAAGAGAGAGACAGAGAGAGAATATTAATCTCTGAATGTTGAGTTGAGAAGTAAGAGTATTTTGAGGTTTTGTTTTGTTTTGTTTTGTAACAGAGATTAGACATTCCTAGTGTTAATTCATTTCCTTTCACAGTGTAAGTCAAGCCCCTACTAAGGGCAGCCCCTGTATTTGTCTCCCATAATCCTCCACTTCTGGCACTCAGGGACATCACAACTGCACTCTCTCATATTTGCATCAAGATTTTTCTCCATCAACAAAATTCCAGCTTTTTCACAATGGGTTTGCCCCCAGAACACAGGTGTTATGAACACCACTGCTAAACCTAAACCAAAATGGGAAAGGAAGAGACTCCTATCAACATCATCATCATTGGACACGTAGATGTGGACGAGTCTACCACTACTGGTCATCTGATCTCTAAATGTGGTGGGATCGACAAAAGAACTATCGAAAAATTTGAGAAGGAGGCTGCTGAGATGGGACAGGGCTCCTTCAAGTATGCCTGGGTCTTGGATAAACTGAAAGCTGAACGTGAACGTGGTATCACCACTGATATCTCCCTGTGGAAATTCGAGACCAGCAAGTACTATGTGACCATCACTGATGCCCCAGGACACAGAGACTTTGTCAAAAATATGATTACAGGCACATCTCAGGCTGACTGCTGTCCTGATCGTTGCTGCTGGTGTTGGTGAATTTGAAGCAGGTTGTCCAAGAAAGGGCTGACCCGTGAGCATGACCCATGAGCCCTTCTGGCTTACACACTGGGTGTAAAACAGCTTATTGTTGGTGTTAACAAAATGGATTCCACAGAGCCCCTCTACAGCCAGAAGAGATACGAGGAAATTGTTAAGGAAGTCGGCACCTACATTAAGAAAATTGGCTACAACCCCGACACCGTAGCATTTGTGCCCATTTCTGGTTGGAATGGCGACAACATGCTAAAGCCAAGTGCTCACATGCATTGGTTCAAGGGATGAAAAGACACCTGTAAAGATGGCAATGGCGGTGGAACCACACCGCTTGATTGCATTCTGCCACCTACTCATCCAACTGACAAGCCCTTGCGTCTGCCTCTCCAGGACGTCTATAAAATTGGTGGTATTGGTACTGTCCCTGTGGGTTGAGTGGAGACTGGTGTTCTTAAGCCAGGCATGGTGGCCACTTTTGCTCCAGTCAGTGTTACAGCTGAAGTAAAGTCTGTTGAAATGCACCATGAAGCTTTGAGTGAGGCTCTACTTGGGGCCAACGTGGGCTTCAATGTCAAGAACGTATCTGTCAAAGATGTTCGTCGTGGCAATGTGGCTGCTGATAGCAAAAATGACCCACCAATGGAAGCAGGCGGTTCAGGATAATCACAGCTCAGGTGATTATCCTGAACCATCCAGGCCAAATCAGTGCCGGATACACCTGTGCTGGACTGTCACACAGTTCACACTGCCGGCAAGTTCGCTGAGCTGAAGGAGATTGACCGTCATTCTGGAAAAAAGCTGGAAGATGGTCCCAAATTCTTGAAATCTGCTGATGCTGCCATCGTTGATATGGTTCCTGGCAAGCCCATGTGTGTTGAGAGCTTCTCTGACTACCCTCCTCTGGAACATTTTGCTGTTCGTGACATGAGACAGACGGTTGCTGTGGGTGTCATCAAAGCAGTGGACAAGAAGGCAGCTGGACCTGGCAAGGTCAACAAATCTGCCCAGAAAGCTCAGAAGGCTACTTAACTGCCCCCACTACCTGCCACCCCAGTCTTTATCAGTGGCGGAAGAACGGTCTCAGAACTGTTTGTGTCAATTGGCCATTTAAGTTTAATAGTAAAAGACTGGTTAATGGTAACAATGCATCGTAAAACCTTCAGAAGGAAAGGAGAATGTTTTCTGGACCATTTGTTTTTTTGTGTGTGTGGCAGTTTTAAGTTATTAGTTTTTAAACTCAGTGCTTTTTAATTTTTTTTTTAATGTTTATCTTTGAGAGAGAGAGAGCAAGCACAAGCAGGGGAGAGGGAGACACAGAATCCGTAGCAGGCTCCAGGCTCTGAGCTGTCAGCACAGAGCCCAACACGGGGCTTGAACCCATGAACCAGGAGGTCATGACCTGAGCCAAAGTCGGATGTTTAACCAACTGAGCCACCCAGGCGCCCCTAAAATCAGTACTTTTTAATGGAAACAACTTTGACCAAAAATCTGTCACAGAATTTTGAGACCCATTAAAACAAAAGTTTAATGAAAAAAAAATTCCATTAATGCATTAAATTTTTAATCTCATTAAAAAAAGGGGAAAAACCCACCCTTTTAACTCCATTACTTCTTTATCTACCACACCATTTTACTCATTTTCTTTATAGCAGAATTCCTCAAAATACTTGTGTATTTTTCCAGTCTCTGATTCCTTGCTTCTCAATCTATTTTAAATTCTCTCCAATCAGACTTTCAAAATCACTCCAATTAACTGAAATGACTATTGTCAGGGTAGTCGATGGGCTCTCCAAATCCATCATCCAATCTCTGTCCTCCTCTTCCATGGCTCATCAGCATTTGGCATATATAATTCCTTCCTTCTTGATACATTTCCTTCACTTGCCATGCAAGACATTTGCAAGGAACTGGCTTTACACATTTGCTCCACCGCATTCTCCTTTCTAGCTCCTAATCTTTGGAGTTCTTGCTGTTGTTTAAGGAATGGCCCAGCATAGTTCCTGAACATTTTCTCTTGTCTACCAAAACTCTCTCCTTCAGTGAGCTAATCTAGGCTCATTTCTGGACTTATGACTGTTAGGCAAAAATTTTTACTGTCAACCAATCATTTATGTTCTCCCTCAAATTGCCCAGACCCCTCTCAGTTACATGAGTCTATTGGGTTGGCCATCATCAACAGGAATGTCTATCTCTTCTAGGCAAAGCATCTAAGAGTTGGTCTGAGATCTTCCCGCTCATGATGGTGGTGATACCTGGTGACAGTGACGGCCTCATATTGGAAGAGTGGAGTTCTGGGATGGAACTGACTTTAATATCCGAATCCAGTGCTTGGAAATGAGCTGCTCCAAGAAGAGTGTTTGGATAACAGACCTTGAACAAGAAATAATGCTTTTTTTTCTTTAAGCACAGGGTCAGCAATTTTTTTGTGTGTGCAAAATGACAGATGATAAATATTTTAAGCTTACAGCCATACCATCTCTGTTGCGGGTATCGATTCTACCATTACAGAGAGAAAGCAGCCATACACAAACTGTAAATAGGTGTGGCTGTGGTCCCAATAAAATCACACTTACCAAAAAGGGTGGTGGCTAAGATTGGCCTATGGACCATTGTTTGCTGAGCTCTGCTTTAAGCCAGTAAGATATGGGGGTTTCCTTGCTATCATAGCATATAGCTTGGTCTATACTGATTAACACAACTTTCAGATTTATGTGGTCATTCCAGACCTCCAGGCACACATATGATTGCCATAGGGTCTTAACTGCTTTCCTCCATTGTATTTTGTTTTTACCCTTTTCTCTCCTTCAAAGGTCAGTATCATATTATCAAAACATAAACTCGAACATGCCACTCTTTTGCTCAAAATTCTTCAATTGCTTTCTATTTAACAAATGTCTAAAATTCTTACAATAGCCTGGAAATAGGGTAACCATTCATTCCAGTTTGCTAGGGCAGTGGTTAGATATAATCATTAGGCTTATCTCCTTTCACTTTCAAAAGTGTGATGGGTTATATTAAACATAAATTTATAAAGGGGGTTGTGCCTGGGTGGCTCAGTCGGTTAAGCATCCGACTTGATATCAGCTCAGGTCATGATCTCATGGTTCATAGGATTGAGCCCCACATCAGGCACCATGCTCACAGTGCAGAGCCTTCTTGGGATTCTCTCTCTCCCTCAACTCACGCTACCTTTCTCTCTCAAAATAAATAAACACTTTTTAAAAAGTATGAGGATTTAGCCCCATAACACCTCAATAACCTAATTTACTGCTATTTTCTAATCTTTCATACTGTGCCAGCCATATTGGCCTCCTGACTATTTCTTGAACACACAAGACACCATTCAATTTTAGGACTTTTTATATATGCTATTCCCATTTTTTTGTATGTTCTTCCCCAGAAATACACTTAGATTCCTCATTATCTTTGCATCCTTCCATAAATGACACTTTCTAAATGTGGCCTTTTCAACTATCTTGTTATAAATTGTACACCATCCACTAATCCACTTTCTATCCACCTCCCTTAAGTACTGTTCACCATAACTCTTAAAACTATCTATGACATACAAGATTGATATGCTGTCCTTACTTAACTCATTTACTGAGAAATCTTTTCACACCAGAATATACCCTCGATGAAGACAGCTTACCTCCTCAAACCTACATCAATGGCTTTATATAGATGTCCTACAAACACCATTTCAATGAATAACATCTAGAATGAAAGTAGCTAAGTCTTAAAAGAGGGATTGTCTCTCTTCAACTTCAGTTGCATTCAACTGACTGGGATAATTTATGTCATAACCTGAATCTCCTAGAACAGAGACTCGGGGAAGCATGAAGTAACAATACTTCATATGGAAGGTCTAATCTTCATTAACAATGAGGAAAGAATCAAGTGAATGAGAATATTATGAGAAGCCATGCATGGTGATGTCCTACAGTGTTCTCCATTGCTTTGCAAAGAGCTGCTTAAAGACCCAGAGGACTGTTTCATAGGTGATTTTGCTCAGGCATATGGAACATCTCCTGAAAGGCCAAATGGAGAAAACTTACCTTGGCTCAAATCTATTAGAGGGAGAAAGGAAGCAAATTGATCTACTCTTCTCACTCGTATCTCATGTTTCCCTTTGGTCAAAGTTAGCTGCTTGGGGATTTAATGCCCCTGAACTTTCTGGTTGCATTATTTGGTTCTTCTGAAACTGCTTGAAAAGTCAGATCTTAAATCCTGTGGTGTGGTATTTTATTTAAATTTGTTAGTATTTCAAGGAGCCAAAGACACAAGTCTGGTTGGCCTCAGGCAGAGAAACTGTGTAGACCCAGAGAAGGTTAGGAGGTCAGGGTAGCTGCTGAGAAGGAGCAAGAGGTTGAGTGTCCAGGAGTCAGGGAAGTCAGAGGAAATTTGAACAGTACCTAGGATGTGTTTTTTTATAGCCCACTTTTTAAAAAATGGACACATCCATATTTCATGGCCACAATGACTACATACATTTCTCTTTTCCAGGAAAACACATGTATTGATTTTGTTTTGTTCCTTTTAATTAGCAATATAATGTTAGTTTGTGGATAGATTAGGTAGCTGCCTAGAATGAATGATCAGCTTCGAATAACAAATTATTAAAGATCTGCTAAACGTATAAGAAAAAGTGTTGCATGCTTAGAATCTAACCTGTGAAGAAATCCCACAAAACTTGAAAACTAATTTGCACAAGCTGCTCTAACAATGGCTAAATTGTGAATTATGAGTGTGGCCAGCTGGATAGTAAATAACCGACTTCTATTACCAACAACTCACAGGACATACAATCGCCAATGACAATGTTTCACCCTCCCAGAGAAAGTTGAGGTTCTGTCTTCATAATGATAGTGGTGGAACTGAAGATGTGCAGTGAGTAATACTGACTTCTTCAGAGGTAAATGTAGCTTAGAACGTAAGAGAGAACAAATTCCTTCCTTAGTTTTTGGAAAGCATGCTATCTAAGCTGCTTTCAGGGGCATGCATGTTAGATTTCTCCCCATAAAGTAAAAGAGAATCTGCTTTTGCATTTCAAATTACCATGCAGAGCTACCATTAACTTCCTCATTTCAACACAACTATGGACATAGAACTGACCTAAGAAGAAATGACCAGATAGCTAGATGGTTGAATATGCAAGTTCCTCTTAAACATGTTAAGTCCCAACAGTAATGCTCCAACTTTGGAAATCTAGGCCTATTCAGTAAACAAAATGTTCCCTAACACCCCTACTTGTGAATTAAAAACATAGTATTTTAGGGACATATGAAGGATTGGTCTCCATGTTTTGAAGTCATGACTCAGTACCGATCACTCCGTTGTTGACACAGGAAGAGACCCTAAACTTAAACCTGCAAGTATATTTCATGAGATCGCTACTTAAGCTAGTTTTTCAGTAACTTTGAGCATCAAAAGGAGAGTTTTACACAGTTTAGCTCTACTTTGGGTAGTCTGGTAAATGCAGTTACTAAGTGTTCATGACACTATCTCATGATTTCAAAGTTAAATATCAAATTAGGAAGTATCATCTAATTTTTTTAAAGATGCAACTATTTAGAAACAAAAATTAAAACTTCTTCCTTAACCTTTAATTAAGTTTCTTTTATTGTCCTTAAGAAATGATATGACTAGGATTTCTTTGTTATTTCATTTAGTAGTAATTTAATAATACTATTCATTTAGTAGTTATTACATTTAATTTATGGCTATTAAAGTAATACCCTGATAAAGAATAATAAGTAAACTTTTATCCACCTGATATACAAACCAGAATGCATTTATCAAGATTTTCTCACTGAGAACATTTCAACACAAATGATACCTACTAAACTAACAATATTGGAACAGAAATAAGTTAAGAAATGAATGGTTCTAAAGGCTTGCAGAGTTACTGTCCCTTGCTCAAAATTTCTCTTTCCTGGTTTTTCTATCAGTTGGGATTTCTGCTGAGTTTTCCTAGGTACATTTCCAATAATGAAAAAGTCTCAATTTAATAGCTTTGGAAATACAGTAATATTTTGTCCATTAACAGGAAAGCATTTTCTTCTTAATAAGGAATAGACTAATGACTGAAAAAAGAAGATGACAAAGTCAAACTAAAAATAAAGGCCAGGTCTTCAAAAAATAGTAAAATAAAATAAAGTAAAATAAAAAACCCTGATGAGGTAGGGCATGACCATAAGTCCAGCTTGGGTATATATATCCTTTGGAAGATCACGGTCAAGCTACAGGATGGCAGAAAAGGGCACATGTCACCTTTTACTACCCATTTACATATTTTACATATGTGATCTGATACGGCCTTCCCAACGACCTGATCAGTATTATTTCCTTCAATATCACACAAAGAAACAGATTCAAAAGGTTGGGAAACTTTCTCCAAATCACACACATCAAGAGTTCTCAAACTTCTGAGTGCAGTGGAATCACTTGTAGAGCTATTTAAGTACCAAGTACCATAGTTCCATCACATAAACTTCCAGTTAAGTGTTTAGTCTGACATTCTCATAATCTCTCCACTGTTTACCCTGAGTGTGAGGAACACGGACTTGACAACAAGCAGAAGAGCCACGATTCAAGAACTAATTCTCAACCAAAACCAGTATTGCACAGGAAATAAAATTGGTATGGTTTATACTAATCGGTACCCCTTTTTTCCTGCTCATTTGAACATGAACATTAGACATGACATTAATTAACTTTGGACACAGGAATTTCCCTTGCCTTGAAATGAAAGACAAAGTCCTGAGTTCTAGCACTTATTTTAGGATTTTGTTCTACAGATACACTAACTATACTAATTACTTTGGTTGCTGCTTTCCTCTACATTTACATTTAGCTAGTTCCAAAGTTTTGTCTGGTAGCAATATTGGAAATAAATGGAAAATATGGCCAATGTGTTGTCCAGAGAAGTAGGAACTACCATTGATGTGATTGTCTGCACCCAGGAGGCTTCCAGGAACCGAAGTTTGAAGTTTTATGATGTTACCTATTCCCTCATTGCACATATTGAATTCAGTTGCACATAGATTTAGAAGCATGGCTGATCTTCAACACTAATGAGTGGATGCATGGTGGTCAGGTAAATTCAATCAGAGTTTTTTTCTTTTCTCTGTAATTATTTATTGTCGTTATTCCTTCCCTTTTTCAAATGAGAAAGGAGACATGAGTTTTTCA
Organism: Prionailurus bengalensis; assembly: GCF_016509475.1. Lineage (NCBI taxonomy): Eukaryota > Metazoa > Chordata > Mammalia > Carnivora > Felidae > Prionailurus > Prionailurus bengalensis. The sequence goes on along the minus strand of NC_057343.1, from coordinate 30,804,688 downwards.
AAACATTAAAGCACTTAACCTCATGATCTCAACACTGTTCAAGCTGATTTGCAAATTTAGGTATAGTTTTGTTTGGCAAAGCTAAATCAACAAATAAAATAAGAATGGATTCATATCACATTTCTATACTAAGCTAGAAGAGAAATATTCTAAATTCTTTTTATTAAGAGGTATTAATTTGTGTTGATCTTCCTTTAAGTCAAAGACCTCATAATTATAAAATTCGGCCTTGCACTTATTTCCTATTTCAACAAGCATTTATTAGACACATTTACAAGATTTTCTATTAGGTATTTTGGGTCTTTCAAAGATGAACAAGAAATTACCCCTCTCTGCAGAAAGTTTATAATTCACAGCCTTAGGTCAATTTAGTGGAAAAGCAGTAGCACAACAATTAACTGAAAAACAAATTGTAAACACTATCTCACAATACCTATAACATGGATCTAAGACAATTGATAAATCCATTTCACCATCGGAGATCAGAGCTGGGGACTAGTCAACATATTGGGCAGGGAAAGATCAGAGACAATGAAGGAACAGAGGCAAGCATGGAGACCAAGACCTAAAAAACAGGCAAGAAGCTGAAGACAGAAGAAAGGGCAGGAACAAAGGACAATGGTGGACAAGATATTAATATGCAAATTCAAAAAGTAGAAAAGAATAATATGCATAAAGAAAAGCAGATTTATCCTGAAATGTTAATACATGAGAAACTGATGTTTGAAAAAGCTGTACTGACAAATCCCTACACAAAAGAAAGCAGAAAAATACCCCAAGTGTTTCAGGAGTTGATCATTTGATGAAGGAGTCATTTACTGTTTATTGTTGTGAACTGGTCTGCTTTCACAATTGAGTAAGACCACTGGGAAAAGCAACCGTCGGGAGACCTGGTTCTCATTCCAACCGGTCAATAGCCATCCGATGTGCCTATGTCGCAACTCCTTTGGGTCTTGGTTTCCTCCACTGTAAATTGGTGCCGGGCAAAGGACGGGCTAGGGTGGAGCTGGGTGAGGAGAGATTTCAGGTTCAAAAATTCTGTGACATGGTGACACAAACATCTGGCAACGACAGAATAGGGACAGAAAGTACGGAACACCATAAGGGCATTGTATACATGCCATAGAACAGGGAAGTAGAGAAAAAGTGTATTGTGTGACACGTCATGGAGGAAGATTTAAACCAGTGTAATACAGGATTCTTGCTTGTAGCGGAGGGTGGGGGGATTTGGAGGGAAAGGCATGAGGAGAAACAAAGAGACAAAATGTGTTTAGGTAATGGCAGTGCTTCAATCTGGCTTAAGAAGAGAGAAGCTTTGGGGCGGGGGGAGAGAAAAATGTTAGTCAAGATCCACGGGGAGGGGGGCAGAAGATGCATCCCTCCAGCTGAGGGCTATTTACGTTTTCTTTTTAACATGATCATACCTGTGATTCAGGGTGGAATCCCACATAGGTGATGCCAATGTCACCTCTTTGATTCCAGACCTGTGGCTCCCACAGCCCATCAGTCAAGGCTCATTCCCACCAGCCTCTCTAAATCTATTTCAACACAGGCAGCTGTTACCAACACTAAAATACGAGCAGGAAACTTGAACTCTATTTTCTACTCCTTCTTCTGAGATATTAAGCTGGTAACTGACATCAAATGGAACCAGAGGTGTATCATCGGACTGGCAACCTGGGGAGCAGAAGGAAGGAAGGAAGGAGGGAAAGAAGAGATGAGACCCACTGCAGAGGCCTCGCCATCTGCAAGATGGGACAGGGGAAAAGGAGGCCACCAAGGGAACCTTGCAGGATTGGCAGTGAAATTTAGGACAAGGAGAAGACAGTTTACAAGGTAGGTGTGAGGAATGATGTGATTTAGGGCTTGTTGAATTTAGGTGTGGGCAGGGTATGTCTGATAGGACTGGACTTTGTGGTACGTGAAAGAGTCAAATGGAGTAGAAAAGCAGCAAACGCGTTTTAGACAGAAGCAAAAATACAATCAAAGGGTGGAAATCAGCTACCATGTATAGAGAAGGGAAGCCAGTAAATTCTGAGAACACTCTTCCTAATAGAGAAGAGAAGGATGCAAGGTTGTCTAACAAGGTGGTGCTGATTACGGAACGCCTCAGTCTCTTCCTATTCTCCCGGGGCCTGACTGACTTCCCTTCTAATCATCATATGAAGAGCAGCCAGAGAAGCAGGAGGCCCCGTTTAAACAGCGTGAAAAATCAGGGAGACACAAAAGAGCCAGCCTAAGTCAGAAGGCCAAGACAGATGCATGCAAGGGGAAGGCTCATGCACAATTCCCTAGCCTTCATTGAAGGATCTGTACTTGATAACGTGTACTGTCTGCTCAGCTATGCTTCGGTAAGATGCTCCGCACACTGTGCCAATAAAGCAGGCATCCTGTGGGACGCAGGGCCATTTTTCTGAGTGGTAGTGTTTGGGTCCTGGTTTTATATCTAATCCTCACAATGTCAAACAAACCTGTGGCTCTCTCCAACCACTCAGCAATCAGGGTGCGCCATCCCTGCCACTGGAGACAAAGTCATGACGTTCGGAAACTTGGGTTCCTCCCTCCTCAACACTTCAGAAAGGAAAAGAGAGGTTCGCCACATCTGTATGAGCGCTCCCTATCAAAAAGCGGTTGTAGATCGAAGGTGGGGAAGCCGCCTTCACCCTCACCTGAATCAAACCCCCAGGCCATCCCTGGGTAATTTGGCTCGAAGCCCAGAAAAGGCAGAGCTGGTGCTACAGTTTCTGATTAACTTGAACCTCCATTCTTGCATTTGTTTTGTTGTCAGGCCACAGAATAAAAGGACAGGAACAAATGACAACTATAACTGATGTCCATTTACCAGGTAAGGTGGGTATATGGTGATGTTCAAATGCCAGTGCACTCAACTTATTTTTGCCGTAGGTCTTTTGTTTGGGAAATACAGCCGGCAGAAAAAAGCACTCATGCCATAGATCTCTATGGTTATACCTGGTGCTTCAGACATGGACGATCTGGCTTCAAAAGGTTTATAATGACAGATGTGAGGTGAACTGCCCTGATACTGATCATCCCTATGGGAGACGGGCTGTAACTGGTCTCACGGTGGAAAATGAATAAATGGGTTGGAATGCTATTTGCCAAAGCAAGGTCACCACGGCTGAATAGCAATTCAGGATGCATAACAGTCAAACAGAGACATTTGGTCCTCGGTTGTCTGTAAATTAAGGTATTAAATTTGTAAGATACTGTTTTTAATTCACAGTTTTCATATAATTGTGTTGACTCAATTGGAGTTGTTGGACATTGCAATTTCTGAGTTCTAATCTGTTTTCTTTTTTTAAGGCAGAGCAAGCATTGATTGTCCTCATTAAAGTTTGAACAGCAGCTATAAAAGCAGCATGATGGAGCAGAGTATCAGCTTAAGAAAAAAGATGAGAAATGATGGAAGCAGGCAATGGAACAGGAAGAAAGCTTAAATTGCCACACCTGTTCCAAGCACCCTCTTGGGCTATTTACTGTGGGGTAAAAGGGCTCTGCAAAATGAGCGTGTGACACGGTGAGGCATGGAGAATCACCACGCAGGATTTATCCTAAATATTCCGAAGGCAGCATGAGAGAAAGTAGAGGTTCCTTGGGGTCTGCATGCAGGACAAGGATTAGTGTAAACACGGAGAAGTGTCACAGAAGTTTAGAAACCTGGGGGGGGGGGGGGGGGTGGGAAGCAAGAATAGAAAACAAGGGCTGGCATCTGGAAAGAACCTGAGGACTGTGAAACAAATTTTAGTTTGAATGCTTTTCTTCTCTCTCTCTTGAAGCATTCTTTAAAATTTTATTTTATTATTACCTAGTGATTTGGATTTGATGTTTTTCACCTAAAAGAAAATCCCTGAATTACCAAGTGAAATCCTAACAGTTGTGGTCCACTGTGTTACTATGCACTTAGTCACATAATAAGTCAATAGTCTAGGATGAATGGAATATTCCAGCTTATAATAACTTAGGGGTCTCATGGACAGTTAATGGCCTTTGGAAAGAAATACTACTCAAGCTTCAAATTCCAGCTGAACTCTGCATGCTATAAGGGCAGGAGAACTTAGACCAGATGAGTCCCTTTCTCAAGCACATGCCATGCTGTGTGGATCCGGCTGTGGAAGCAGTTTGCCAATCTTATCTTCAGAAACACATAGTCGGTGTTCAGCCAATAATGAATGTCAAAATAATACTTAGCTTCCCTTTGGGTGATTCAAAGGGCTCTGGCCAGAAAATAGGCATAATAACCTTTCTGGTATGTTTCTCATTAATTGCCCTTCAAACTGAGAGAGGTATTTTCAGAAGACTGTTTGCTTGTGCTGAAAGATCAGGGAGCAGCAAACAGTGTGAAAAGTACTGAGTTGGACACAATCATTACGAGTGATATATTGCACGAATAAACATGAACGTCCAATCTTGGCACCAACCTGCACAAGAATCTATCAGAAGCTTCTGCATTCATATCACTGTGTTAGAGTAAATAACAACTATGGCATCTCTGACCCCCATGTGCAAAATGAAGATTTACATATAATGAGTAGTATATGTTTCCCTTTTGTCTTCTATCCAATCAGACTTCCAGCCCGCACTTGAGACCAAGAAGAAAAATGCCCCAAAGTCCAGGATCAGAGAAGTGGGAACAGGAAATGGACAACCCTTGTATGGGCACGAGGGATGAGTACTAAAGGAAGGGTCACATAGAGAGGATTGGCAAATATAGTTCCCAGCCCAGTTTTGTCTGCGTATCCTATTTCTCTTTTAGACAAAGGAAAATGCCGGTAGAAGGAGTGTTGAACAAAAGTATCTTGTCAAGGACAATAGATCCCTGTTCTAGAAGGGAAATACCACTTTGTATCTGGAGAAAGGAGAGTCAAGATTGATAGGCAAAAGTCTAGTGAGAGAAGCATGGTGGAGGCCCCTTCAGAGAGCAATGAAATGTGGGCCTGTCAGGGAGGAAAAAAAAGACTAGCCTCTAAAAGCTGGGGTGGGACAGAACGGAGGCCATGAGATAATGACTTAGCAAAAATCTTAAAAAAGTGTTCTTCCCAAACTCCCCGCACAAGGGTAATTTAAAACAAGCTGTTAGTGATGATAAAAGAAGGCTTTCCAGAGAATACATTTCACTGAACCTTCTGGATTCTTTGTTCCAAGAAAATGTTTAAAGAGTATTTTTCCACAGATCCCAATATTCTCCTTTCTCCTTTATGACTGGGCTCTTGTTGTTTTATACTGATTTTTATGGGTTTGGGTTTTATGTAACTATGCTTTTCTTTATTGTAAATGACCTGAAATCCTTTTTGGGAAACAGCACGGTATAAATAATATGTTTTTTTTTAAATACCGTCCAATCTTGGTGTTCCCTAGGTTTTTCAAGCTAGTGAAAATCGAGATTAAAATCAATACATATTACATAAAATATATTAAATATAAATATATGTGCGTATATCAATAGATATATTCTCACAGGAAAAGGGTGGGTGGGTGACCCCCTTGAAAAAGAACCATTAGTCTCATGAGTCAGTTGTGTAAGATGAGAAACTGCTTTCACGTGAAGTTTCCTTTGAGGGAATACTTACGATATGCCTAGTAGAAATGAAAACTGGGAAATATTTGCAACGATTCAGATCCTCAGAATGAAAATGAAAAACAACAATGTAAAAATTTTAGAATCAGACCAAAACGTAGAGATCCTGAGACAAAAGCTTGTCTTTGTGTCATGTATGCTAAAAATTTCACTGACTACATATCTCCTTCAGAAGCTTGTGAGCCGACACGGTTTCCTTACTACAGACATTCTATAGAAGAGACTGCACTTCACTTTGGCAAAGCAAACGCATCAACAAGGAAAAGACATTTTGTAAAACTAGTGATAGGAAATCGGATAAACCTGCTAAAGCACTAACTCTGTAAACTCACTGTAGGCCAGGTACTAGGTACGTCCTTCAACACATATTTATCTCATTAAATCTCCCAACTGCCTTATTAGGAAGGCCCAGAGAGGGTATGTTGTTTTTCCCAGGCTGTGCACCTTATCAGTGGCAGAGCCAGGATACAACTTCTGGTTACCTGATTCTAGAGCTCACCTTCACCAGGAATCACCTACAGAAATGAGCAGAAAGGGGAAAATGACCAAATGGAGAGGAATAACAGTCTTCCTTTTCTAACAAAGTTCATGAATGGGAAAGCTTATGAAAGAAACAAAGTTGAGAAGATTATGAATGAGATATGCAGTTATACTTCTTGGAATACCCAACTTATTCATCAACATTGGTTGAATACCTCATATTTTCAAGATACAATGCCAACTGTTGGGGAGGATACAAGAAATTCATCTGTTTGACTTCATCTCTTTCCATGGGATCCTCCGGTGGCTCCCTGGTGCTTCAAAAAAAAAAAAAAGGAGGGGGGACTCCCTAGTTTGACACGAAGGCACTTCATGATCTAGTCTCATTTACTGTCAGGGCTCTTGTAGCTTGCTCTCAAGTTATTCTGAAATGACCACCAGTCATCTGTTATGTCTTGGTGAATTTCCATAGGCTTCTCCCTCTCTCCCCTTTTGGCCTGCCTACAAGAAATCCTTCAAAACTCACCTCAAATATATTTTGTGGAGACTAGTTTGGTTAAACACAGTTCTGAGTCAGGTACCCCCCCTTTCTGTTCTCATAGCCTCTCACATTATGCTTTTTCGCTTATTTTCCTCTACCATGGAAATTTGTGTTTTGTTTTTTTTTTTTTTCAAGCAGGAATTATATCTTTCATTTCTTTTTCCCTGAACTGAGCTTGGCACAGGAGCCATATAAAAATATTTGAACTATTTATTGAAATAACGACAGGTTTTAAATAGTGAATATATGCAACATATGTAATAGGTAATTACCAAATTTTAAAAAGAAACAGAAAATCAAAAGAAGGCAAATAAAGCAGTAGTATCTCACGAAGGATTTGAAGCATCTTACAAAAATGTTTCAACACAAAAGATGAAATACATAGTCAAGAGAATCATTACAAAGAGGAAATAATCATACCCTGGGTTGGATAAGCACACTAAGAAAGCTTTCTATGCTGTATTACAAAAGAGTAGGGGGGAGGGTAAGGGTCCATAAATATCATTCCTAGTGACTAAAGCGTGATCTGTTACCAGATTCACAGGGCCCATAATATGAAATCACATCAGTTTTCCAGTAGAACAGAGCTGTTCTGATTGGTAAGCCTAAGGAAAATTTTTACTTTGTTTCCATATAAAGAGGACTCTCTGTGATAAAGAACTCAATGTTTCCTATGCTTCCTTATACTTCCTGTAATAATAAATGCATTTCACATAGCCATTTCAAATAAAGTCTTTCAATGTAGGTCAATGACCTAGTACTAAAGCAGAATTCAGTAAAAGTAAACCTAATGGGGTTCAAAATAATACTGTCCAACACAGTAAAATAGACCTCTGATGGTTGGACTTTATGCAAAGGTAACGTTCAGGACAGCCAGAAGAGCCTATGTTGCATGGCCTTTAGGAAATTTTCCATAAATATTATATCTCACAATAGGCATTTAATAACAATCTGACAGCAGGAATTTCAAGATTATATTATTTGGCAAGTATCTAGAGAAGAGAATGTCTTCTGTTCTTCTGATCAAAGCACATTTCACATGCTCTGCCAACCAACTGAGAAGACTAAATACAAAATAAGGATTCTAATGAAGATTTATGCCTGAACGGATCTCCACCCAACCATTTTAGAGGAATACACCTGATGAAGTTTTTACATTTTTATTTAAAATTAGTCCTGGGCTACAACAGGAAATAGGTAATTGAGCAATTGACTAGGACAAAGCATCATCAATGTTACTTTGAAAGTTTCTGAAGGTTAGTATCATCAATAAACAACCACAATTTTATTTTATTTTATTTTTTTCAACGTTTATTTATTTTTGGGACAGAAAGAGACAGAGCATGAACGGGGGAGGGGCAGAGAGAGAGGGAGACAACAGAATCAGAAACAGGCTCCAGGCTCTGAGCCATCAGCCCAGAGCCTGACGCGGGGCTCGAACTCACGGACCACAAGATCGTGACCTGACTGAAGTCGGACGCTTAACCGACTGCGCCACCCAGGCGCCCCTTTTTTTTTTTTTTTTTTTAACAACCACAATTTTAAAGAAAAAAAATGGTCGTGAGTTTGTTTCAAGAAAGTCCCCATCATGTTTCTAATAAAAATATTCTATCTTCCTAGTATATCCCCCAAAATGAATGAGTTGAAAATTAAAATTCTATTTGGGAATTATGTTTAAAAAGAATATCTGCAAAATGAAATGATTTTATTTTAAAGCATCTGAATTTATGCCCATTAACCACTAGGATATAGAAAGCGATGAAGGATTCTCTCTTAACACTAAGAACATCGGGAATGTACGGCTCCTCTCTGGCCTTTTGGGAAAAAGAGTAGTGCAAATTCAGTCTTATGATGAGAGTGACAGCTACAGCTTTTAGAAGCAAAACACATGTAACCTGGGGAATGCCCATACAAGGACGGGAAAAGCGATGTGATGTTTATCAGAGCACTCACAATGTCTGCTACATTTGGATTATCTTTATGTCACAGATGAAAAAACAGAGCATTTTCTGCCAAAACTCACATGGTTGATAAATGGCAGTGAAAGGACCAGAACTCAAGTGCAGTGAACATTGATTGGTTGCATTCTCAGGATCTATTTCCCAAGCTTAACAGGACCCTCACTTTCCCACATATATGGAGATGGGCTTTAACTGGTCAAAGAAAATCACTATATACCACTTTTCTGGCAACAAGGATTGGTTCAGTATTGAACACACTGAGCTACCAAAGTAGTACCCTTCTTGTACTAGGCATAATTATAATATGGCCCCCACAATCTCCATCCTCTAGTGTTGTTGCCAGGATTATAGGACAGGATACAAGAGCATGCAGCAATGTAATTAAGGTTACTCATCAGATGAACTTTAAAGTAAGGAGATTATGTAGGTGGACGTGGCTTAATCACATACGTCCTTTAAAAGCAAAGAGATTTCTCCGGCTGGTAGAAGAAAAGAAAACCAGAGTAGCATGAGAAAGATTTGCCATGTTGTTGCTCGCCTGAAGATGGAGGGGATGATGTGGTAAGAAATGTGCGTAGGCTATGAAAGAGTGAGACTAGTTGACCTCTAGCAAGGAAATGGCAACCTCACGCCATACAACCATATGGAACTGAATTCTTCTTCCAACAAGAAGTTTAGACACCAGTTTTCCCCTCGAGTTTCTAGATGAGAACTCAGTCTGGCTAAAACCCCAATTTCAACCTTGTATGTCCCAGAGCAGAAAACCCAGACATACCACGCTGGACATCTGGCCTATAGAAACTGTGAGACAGCAAATTTGCATTATTTAATCTATTAAGTCTGTGGCAATTTGTTACACAGCAATTGAAAACTGATTAAATTTCTACATGTAAATGAGAAAGCTACAAATGTCCTAGCAGCCACCTGTCAAACATGAGCAGACAGTCTGCCAAAAAATGCACTGACACCACAGAAGAACAAAGAAATAGAAACAGAGAAGGTAGAACTTTAGTGTCTGTACAACCTCATCAAACCTTCCTGATACTTGCATATTTTGGGGCTTTTTTTAAGTCAATAAATTCCATTTGCTGCATGTAGTCTGACTTAGATTTTCTGTTGCTTATATCCAAAGATACTCCAATGGATTCACCAAGCTCCTAGGTTACATGAACTTTGTCTGCAATGACACTGGCTAGAAAATGGTGGTACTTTTCCTTAGATTTCATAGTTACCATAAGCATCTGATTTAATGCAATACCTATTAGAAATAAGTGAAAAATAAAGTGGAAAAAGATAGAGAAATAGGGTGAAATATGAAGTATTTCAGAAGAGAAATTTCAACTAAAAGAATACAAATTGAAATTCTAACTTTGATAAATAAGATATCTGGAATGCTGAATATATTGGATGACTGAACAGCACACAGGGTGAAACAAAAGAATCAGTGTACTCAGAGACAGATCAACAGAAGTTATTCAAAGTGAAGAACAAGGAGAAAAAACTAATGCACAGTATATACAGGATACAATGTCAGAGTGACATTATCAAATGATCTAGCCCATGTGTAACTGTAGTCCCAGGAGGAGAGGGGAATGTAACCTACGTAGAAGAAATATCTGAAGAGATTAAAACTGAAAATTCCAAATAAATGAAATCAATCTATACATTCAAGAAGTTCAGCAAATCCCGAAAACGTTAAATTTTTCAAAAATATTACATCCAGCAACATTAGAGTAAAACCATTAATAACTGAAAATTAACAGAAAAGCTTATAAGCATCCAAAGAAAACAAATTCACATTACATGCCAGAAAACAAGAAAACAGCTGATGTATTTTAAGAAAAAATGGAAGACAGAAAATAATGGAACATGTTTTTCAATGCTGAAAGGGAAAAGTTCCGATATTTAGTTCTAAATCCATCAAAACATCCTTCAACAACATTGAGGTAAAAAAAAAAAAAAAAACATGGAAAAAATAATCTTGATATACTGTTGGTGAGAATATTACATTGCATTTTCACTTTGGAAAACAGTTTGGCAGGTTCTTAACATTTTAAACATAAGTATATTTTATGACCTACCAGTTCCAGCTTTGTATACCTAACTAAAGAAATGAAAACATACGACCATCCAAAAATTTCCACACGTATTTTCATAGTAGCACTTACAACAGCCAAAAAGTAGAAATAACCCAAATTTCCATCAACTGGTAAGTGGATTTCAAAACTAAGTGGTACATCCATTCAATGCAATAATGTTAAATAAAAAAGAATGAAATTCTGATGTATACTACCCATGGAAGAAACTCATAAAGCATTATTCTAAGAGATTCATTTGACATAAAAACCACATATTCATACTTGTATTTATACGAAATGTGTAGAACAGGCAAATCCATGGGAACAGGAAGTAAAAGAGTGATTGTCTAGGACTCGGTGTGGGAATAGTGACAACTGGACATGAGAGATTTTATCAGAGTGACGGGAATGTTCCAGAAGTAGACTATGGTGATATGTACAACTCTAAGTTTACTAACTTTAATGAACTATACAATTAAAAGGGGCATGTTTCATGGTATATGCATAAATTATAACTTGATAAAGTGTTTTTAAGAAATAAAGGGTAAATAAAGAAATTTCTAGACAGAGAAAGTTGAAGGAATTCATTACCAGCAGATCTGTACTTTAAAAAATACTAAGATATTTTCAGGCTGTAGGAAAATTATAGAGAGAGGGGTCCATACATGTATGAAGAAATTTTAAAACATTGGAAACAGTATGTATGCAGTTACATACAAGATACTGTTTTGAAAAAATAAACTGAATAATTATTGGTCATTTAAAGCAAGACTAGCAATGTATTGTGGGCTTTGACATGTGTGGAGAAGTAAAATATATCAATAATATCATAAATGAGAGGAAGGGCTAAATGTTATTATTCCATTATACATTTTATAAAATTAATTTATTTTGAGAGGATGGAGAGGCAGAGAGAGGGAGAGAAAGAGAATCCCAAGCAGGCCTTGCACTGTCAGTGCGGAACCTGAAGCAGGGTTTGAACCCACAAACCGTGAGATCATGACCTGAGCCAAAATCAAGAGTCAGACACTTAACCAACTGAGCCACCCCGGTATCCCACCATTATACAAGTTTTACATACTTCAGGACTTATTATAATATCTATTGACTATAAACTGGGACAAGTTAAAAATGCACAGTGTAAATTCTAGTACTGTAAGATAAGAGGATAACTAAAAAAAATCAATAAAGAAAAGAAGATTGGATGCTTAAAATAAACAGAGAAAAAATACTTGATTAATCCAAAATCAGGAAGGCAAGGAAGAATAAAAGGACTAAAGAAAAGGTAGAGTAAATAAAAACAAACATAAGACAACAGACTTAAATCTAACAAAATAAAAATCACATTAAATGCAGATAAACACAACACTCAAAAGAGACTGTTAAATTGATATAAAAAGAGAACCCACTGCCTCTACATGCTTTTTATAAATGGCAAATATAAAGTTTGGATATGCAGAAAACAAATAGACGGAAAAATAAAGCAGCTGTGGCTATAATATTATCAGAACAAATACATTTTAAGACAAAGAGTATTCTGAGAGAGACATAGGTCATACTGATTAAAAGTATTATTTCTTGAATGCATAATAATTTAAATGTGTATATACCTACTAGCATAGGTTTAAATACATGAAACAAAAGTGAAAAAACTGAAAGCAGAAATAGATCCACCATCAGAGCTGGAGATTTTTATCACCACTCCCTCAATAATAGACAGAACAAGCAAACAAAATCATTAAGTTTACAAAATATTTAAACAATCTAATAATTTACTTGAATGAATAGATATCTGTCTGACATTATACCCAATAATTACTTAATACACATTCAAGTGCACATGGAATATTCACAAAAAAAAAAAAAAAAGAAGAGAGAGAGAGAGAAAGAGAGAGACAGATACCAGGTCATTAAAACAAGAATCAATAAATTCAAGGCTTTAAGTCATACAGAGTATGCTTTCTGATCTCAACAGACTAAATTACAGATCAGTAACAGGATGATACCTGGATTTCCAGGTATTTGGAATTTAAGTAATGAATTTCTTAGTAACTAATGGGTCTAAAAAGAAACTACAATGGAAAATTAGGAAATGTTTTGAATTGAGTAAAACTGAAAATGAAATTAGAAAGAATTAACAATGAACCTGGAAGGAAAGAACTACTAATGAATTCCTAACTCCTCCACTGAGGAATAGTGAAAGAAATGATTAACTCTGACCAAACCTATTTGTAATCATGCTAATAGTACTATTTACTAAAAGGAAAATACAGAGGAACTTCATCTTAGGGGGAAAAAAGGTTTTTAGCAGGATATATGGGATTTTCCTAAATTGCTTATTGTTAAAACAAAATCACCTGGATACTTACCATTTTCAGACCTATAGGGAATGTGTGTTTGTGTGCATGTATGCATACATGTACATACATGTATGTGTGTATATATGTGTATATGTGTATACACACACACACACACACATATATCACCTGGTACTTACTATTTACAAACATATGGGGAATGAGTATATAAACACAACATAAACATAACACGTATACATATAAACATATATGTAACATATAACATGCATATTCATATTCATGTATGTATACACATATACATTACAAAATCTTAATATATAAACATATTTAATATACATAACATATAACATACATACATATTTACACCACGCGCACACACACACACACACCTGGCAAAGAACTCTTACCTAAAATATATCTAAGAAAAAAATTTTAACTCCTATAAATCAGTAATGAAAAGGCAAACAATCCAATATAATGGGCAAAAGAAGTGAAGAAACATTTCACAAAAGAAGATATCCATATCTTCTGCCAACACATATATGCAAAGATTAGTTATCAGAGAAATGCAATTTTTTTTAAGTTTTTTTTTTTTTTTGAGGGAGAAAGAGAGCACGCACGTGAATGAGAATGAGCGGGGGAGGGGCAGAGAGCCAGGGAGACAGAGAGAATCCCAAGCAGGCTCCCCACTGTCAGCACAGAGCCACACATGGGACTCGAACTCACGAACTGTGAGATCATGACCTGAGCTGAAATCAAGAGTCGGACACTTAACCAAATGAGCCACTCAGGTGCCCCCAGAGAAATGCAAAATTCAAATCATGTTAAGATAAATATAAGATACCCTCACCAAAATATCTCAAATTTTACAAATTAACATCAGATGTTGGTGAAATGTGAAACAACTAAAATTTTCATATATTACTGATATGAGTGTAAAATGGTACAATCACCTCTGTTCGTTTTTTTCCAGTCTTACTGAGAGATAACTGACACATAAACTGTATTAGTGTAAGGTGTACAATATAATGATTTGATATAGGTATATATTACAAAACGATTACCACAGTAAGTTCAGTTGACATCCATCACGTCACATAGCTACAAATTTCGAATAAAGTTTGACACACACCCAGTTGGTAACCCACTGCTAGGAATATATATTCAGTAGAAGTAAGTGTGCCCAAACAAGATCCTTTACAGGAATGTTCACAGTAGGTTGATTCATAATACTGCCAAATTGTAAACAATCCAAATGTCCATCACTAGCAGATTAAATAAATTTCATTGTAAAATTTGCTACTCATAGATAAAAAGGAATACAATACAGATAGTACAATTGTGCTGAGTAAAAGAAGCCAAACACAAAAGAATAACTTCTGTATGGTTCTGTATACATCAAGTTCAAGAAGAGGTGGAATTAAAATTATTGTGATAGCTGTCAGAATAATGGTACCTTTCAGAGAGAATACTGAAAAGATGGGGATATATAGGAGTTTTGATACATGTGGTTACATATGTAACCTATGTGATACATAGGTTAAAATCCACCTTGTTGTATATTTAAGATTTCAGCATTTTACTATGTATAAATTAATTATGCCTTAATAAATAACATTTACTATAAAAGAAAACCAAGTAGCTGATAGGCCCAATCATTTGTTGAAACAAATCAACAAATAATCTTTATCAATGTAGAAAAGATTACTTGACTTAATACCCTTTATACAACTACCAGCTCCTTTAAAAACAACCTCAAATAATTAAGATGTTGGAAGAAAAAAAAACCAAAACGGTAAGAATTTTTAAAGAAACAGCAGTTAAAATATGTCCCTGTTTTATAGGTGAGCCATCTTAAGAACCACAACTCTTAAGTTTCTCTGGATTCAGTTTTCCATAAACCTTAGTACTCAAAAATCAGTCATGACTTCTTTTTTTTTTTAATTTTTTTTTCAACGTTTTTTATTTTTATTTTTGGGACAGAGAGAGACAGAGCATGAACGGGGGAGGGGCAGAGAGAGAGGGAGACACAGAATCAGAAACAGGCTCCAGGCTCCGAGCCATCAGCCCAGAGCCTGACGCGGGGCTTGAACTCACAGACCGCGAGATCGTGACCTGGCTGAAGTCGGACGCTTTACCAACTGTGCCACCCAGGCGCCCCAGTCATGACTTCTTACAAAGTGGCACATAAGTAGATCTCCACTATGCCAAAATCTAACAGGCTATAAGTAAGAGTTGGAAATTAAGTTAAGATACAGTAAAGAAATAGATTAGTTATGTCAATATTTTAACAAGAAACTTAAAAATGTATATGAGAGGTAATCATCTACATATTTTTGATTTTTTGAAAAAAATTGTTAAACATTTGACATTGTAAGAAGCAGCAATGTGCATTTTAGCAGCTGACTCAAGCTTCTCCGGTTGAATTTTATGTCAGAGAGCAGTCTGGTATCATAAAGCAAACAATGGCCTCAATAATATTTCTGCAACAAATGTAGTAATAATGTATTTTCCTGTAGTGTTACCAGATAAAAGGTGAAAATATGACATTACCAAGCACACTCCCAGTAGCAATTCTACAAGGGCCTAAGATAAATATCATCCAAGAATACAGACTTTCTGATCTCAAGGTAAAATTTAGATTATCTAGAGGAGTGGAGGCCAGCATATTGATTTTACCTGCATACAGAAATAGAAAAATAGGAAGGAATGATATTCTATTTTTAGGCCTGTCACTTTAAGATATCATGGAAGAAATTATATGACAGTTATTATTTATACATGCAGAGTATTTATGAGCAAATAACCCAGTTCTGGAACTGGAAAAAAAAATTCAACATAGTTACTAAAATAAATAGGACACACTGTGCTTTCACATCTTTAGCAAAAGTATATACATTGTTTCTGGATTCCAGAGGTTCCTTGAACTACCTTCCAACCAGCTAGTTGGTGTGGCTGTCTAGAAAATGTGACAACTGCAAATTGTCTAGGCATTCTGAAGTACAAAATGAATTTTAGTCTCAGTCCTTTCACCAGAGATTCTGTCTTTACTAACGTCAACCACATTTGGTTGATACAGTAAAATAGAATCTGTGTTTTCTGGATCCATAGGTTATATGTTATCTCTTTAACAGATGGCCTATAATTTCAGATGACATTTTCTTATGTTCCTTTTCAAAATATGCACGTGGAAGCTGCTACATTTTACTGGCAGAAAATCTTGAAAGTCTAGTTACGTTCTCTGGCACAAGTGAGTGCGAAACTTGTGAGCTCTGTGACTCTCAGGGTCTATGCCTTTGTGTGAATAAATGTGCCAGTGTGGCTTCCTCTGGTAGCTATGACCATAAAACTAAAGAATGTCAGCTGATATATATACTCCCACATACCTTAACTATTCAATGACATATTGTATGAATACGATAAGGTTTACTGATGAATAAAATAAGGTTTTATTCTAAGAGTGTAATCCTTACTTTTGTCATTGAGTATTTCCCTTGTACTGTAAGTGTTCGACTGGTTTCTTCTACATAGTTTTCTTGGATAAATGTAATTTTGACAATTATTGCTCTCTCAAGAGAGGTCAAAAAGATTACAGAATGCTCTATAAAAATAGAACAGCATTGTTCTCCATCTAGCAAAAAGTATGTCTAATTTTGGCAATCATGAGAAAACTTTACATTTATTCCTTTTTTGAGAAAAGACTCAACATCACACCCACACACCCAATGAAATACCTTTTGATTTGCTCTTTTCTTTTTTAGACTCCACAGGTAAGTGAATCACAGGGTATTTGTCTCTGTCTGTCTGACCTACTCCAAAGGCAGAATCAGACCTATACAAACAGAGCACTTAATGATGGGTGCCAGAGGGAAGGGGGTTTGGGGGTGGGTAAAATGGGTGAGGACAATGGGAGTTACAGATGTCTAGTTACGGAATGAGTAAGTCATGAGAACAAAAGGTATAGCATAGGGAACACAGTCAATGATACTGTAATGATAATATATGGTGGCAGGTGATAGCTATGTGTGTGATCACCATAAATAACATACATAGTTGTTGAATTGCCATGTTGTACACCTGAAACTAAGGTAACATTGTATGTCAACTACGCTCCAGAAGAAAAGAGAACAGAACAGGAAAAAAGAGGAAAAACAGCAAGAGCTATGTGGCAGGAGAGAAGGGTAGGTGACGGAGCAGGTGCCACACCCAACCTGACCCAGAGGCCATGGAACTTCGGGTTTATCTTAAAAGCATGAATAAGTTTTAAGTCAGCATTGACCTAATCAGATTGCAAAACATCACAGTAGCTTTGCTATGGCATAAGGTCTGGATTGAGGCCAGAGCGGATATTAACCAATTAGGAGACTATTAAATTAGCTAAAGACAAGGGTGGAAGAATGTGAGGGAGGGGGGTATGCATAGGTACTGTAAATCATGGAAGAGTGTTAAGTAGGGAATCAAGAAAATAAGGCTGTCCTTTTAGAAACACGTACGATACACTGAAGACGGCAAACCCAAAGTAAGACTAATTAAATGATGACGGCAAAATTATAGGAAGAAAATATGAAGGTCTACCCTGAGATTGAGGGATTAGAGAAAACAGATTTAGTCAATACTTGGAAATTCAAATCGCTTTTTTTTATTTTATTTTATTTTTTTTAATTTTTTTTTTCAACGTTTATTTATTTTTGGGACAGAGAGAGACAGAGCATGAACAGGGGAGGGGCAGAGAGAGAGGGAGACACAGAATCGGAAACAGGCTCCAGGCTCTGAGCCATCAGCCCAGAGCCTGATGCGGGGCTCGAACTCACGGACCGCGAGATCGTGACCTGGCTGAAGTCGGACGCTTAACCGACTGCGCCACCCAGGCGCCCCTCAAATCGCTTTTTTTTAAAAAAAAACAAATTTTGATGGTCTCCCAGGATTCAGTGACATCAATAGGGAAGGACACAGAAAAGGATTTGAAAGGCTAGTTTAGAGGCTTATGACTTGCAACATGACTTAGTTGATATACTTAATATACATATTACAATTCAGCAGCCTAACTCGTGTCTTCCCTCAATCCTTCCAACCCTGTTGTGAAATTTCAGAATGACAATAGTTCTCAGAACAACACTAGAGGTCAAAATAGTATCATTCCATTCTAATTTCCCAAATATTTTTGTAAAAGGAGTCGTTTTCTAACCAAGCGTTTCACACCCCATGTTTTAAAAACCAGACCTCAAGTGTCACCAAAAAAGAAAGAAATACTTATTGGCCAAATCACAAAAGATCCCTCTCTTCCTCCTCATCTCCAAAGCACGGTTAGCAGGTCATCCCAGTTCTCCCAGTTCTCTTCTCTGAACTCTACCAGAAGACCATTAAAGCACCGTGGATGTAACATGCTATGGGCTGCATAAACAGAAGAACTGGTATCATGGCCGCCATAATCTCCTTGTTCTAATCTATTTTAAGAATTACCACAGAGAAATGTACAATGCCAACCAGAAAACTTGTTTTTAATTTTTTTAATGTTTATTTATTTTTGGGAGAGAAAGCGTGTGCGCGCACAGCACGAGGCACAGGGAGGGGCAGAGAGAGGGGGAGACACAGAATCCAAAGTAGGCTCCAGGCTCTGAGCTGTCAGCATAGCGCCCAACTTGGGGCTCGAACTCACAAGCCGTGAGATCAGGACCTGAGCTGAAGTCAGATGCTTAACCTACTAAGCCATCCAGGAGCCCCTAGAAAACTTTCGAAGATCGGGTACTATCGCTGTAATTTCCTTTGCTCTAAAGTCCATGTTAAGGTCACGTGAGACATATGAGGAAACACTGACTTCAGTTATCTTTATGAATGCGTTTCTACTATGAAAAGATGAGAATTATACCCAAGTTGTGGGTATAATTGGTTACAAAAACTTTAGCAAAGATCATTTTAACCATAAAAACTAAAAATGCAAACAATTAGATTATGGTTTATTATAGCAGAAAAAAAACTAAGAAGTATATCATTGAACATTCATAACAATGCAACATGGATAAAAAAACACACTAATTAATTAGATATATATCTCTTCATAAGCTATAATTCTGGTAATGTGGGGTTTTTAAAAAATATATACTCCAAAGTGCTTTATGAAGCATCTAATTAAAATACCCAGTGAAAAAAAATAAATAAATAAAAAATAAATAAAATAAATAAATAAAATAAATTACAGCAGTAATGGAATATTTTTATGCAGGCAAACTGCTACCCACAGTCATGCATTAGTTGCAAATATGTCAACTAACTGGTCATAACAGAATAAAGACTAAACAAAAGCTATTTAAGAATTACAATAAGAAAAAATGACTAATAAAAAAAATTGAAATCAACATATAAAATGGTATATTTTATTAATGACCTAACATCGTTCATTCTTGAACATCTAATTGCTGACTTATTTCACTTTAATAAAGACTATGTGAAGAGCTCCAGATTTTGGAGAGACTGACCTGTACCAGATTCAATTAAGAAAAAATATTTCCAGATCTTATTTTATAAATTTGGAAATTGTAGAACTGCAAACACCTGAAGGCTCCATAAGTTAGAGCTGGACTAGTTTTTTAAACTTTTAAAAAATCTATATAAAGTACAAATGTTCAAAGTTTGTAATTTTATAAGATTTGACTTATGCAAATCCTATAAAACCATCTGTGCAAGATATGAATATATATACCACCCACAAAAGTTTCTTAGTGTCCCTGTGTAATGACCCTCATGCTACTACCCGGGCAACCACTGATCTGTCACTATAGATTAGTTTGCATGTTCTAGAAATCTATGTAGATGAATAGACTTACTTTTTGTCTAGCTCCATATTCCATAAACACTATCTGGAGATTCATTTATGTTATTGCTTATAGAGATAGGCTCTTTTCACTTTGTGTTTTTTTATGTAATACCGCGTTATATGGGTATTCCAGAGTTTTACTCATCTGCCTCTTGTGGACATTTGGGGTGTTTCCAGCTTGGACTATTGTACATAAAACCACTACCAATTTGTTTTCTTTTTCCTTTCTAAGTTTTTATTTAAATTTCAGGTAGCTAACAAACAGTGTAAGTTTAGTTACAGGTATAAACTTTAGTGAGTCAACACTTACATATAACACCCACTGCTGATCACATCAAGTGCCCTCCTTAAGTCCCATCACCTATTTCACCCACTGCCCCATGACCACCTCCCTCTGGTAACCATCAGTTTATTCTCCATAGCTAAGAGTCTGTTTCTTTGTTTTCGTCTCTTGGCCCCCACCCCATGTTCATTTGTTTTGTTTCTTAAATTCACATATGAGTGAAATCGTATGGTATTTACCTTTTTCTGACTTATTTTGTTTAGCATAATTTTCTCTAGCTCCATTCACATCATTGCAAATGGCCAGACTTTATTCTTTCTGATGGCTGAGTGGTATTCCATTATATATATATACACACACATACATACACACACACACACACATATATATATACACAGACACCCCATCATCTTTATCCATTATATATATATATATATATATTCCATATATATATATATACATATATATGTTCCATTCTATATATATATGCCACATCATCTTTATCCATTCATCAGTCAATGGACATTTGGGCTCTTTCCATAATTTTGCATGCCACATTTCTAAGAGAGGCCCAATTCGGGCACCAGGGCTTATGCACAAATATTGGATCTTAGGTATCATTTGATTCCGCTGTTTATGTGCTTTCCCTCCAACTGAGAGATTACTGAGCATCCTATCTGGCACCAGGCCCACACAAAGGCCCAACTGTCTCGGCAGTGGAGGGAGTGTAGTTGTCTATCCTCATTAATTCAAGCATATTGCACTGTATATTAACTAAAATTTAAATTAAAATTGTTTGTGAAAAAATTTCAAAAAAAAAACCCATTCTTGGAATATATAAAAAAAAAACCCACAAAAAACCAAATATGCTTCTCTTTCAAGAGTCTGTCATATCTACCTAATTTGATATGCCACTATCAATTTGTTTTCAAATCTTTGCATGGACATAGGGTTTCATAGGGACATAGAAGAAAAATAGCTGGGTATATGGAAAGTTATGTTTAACATTTTAAGAAACTGCCAAACTCTTTTCTAAAGTAACTGAACCATTTTCCCTTCCATCAGCAGTACATATGAGAGTTCCAATTGGTCTACATCATTGCAACCAAACCTGTGACAAGGCTTAAAATTAAAAAGCCTGGCGTAACGAGTTTTGACAAGAATGTGGAGCAACTATGAGCTCTGGTCATTGTGCCCATATCATGTAAGCAGACACATTGTTGACATAAACTTGTTCAAGAGATTCCTTTACCTTTTAATATTTGTAGAATCTCTAATACTACCCCCCCATCTCATTCTTTGTATTTGTCATGTGTCATCTCTCTTTTTCCTCCTTTCTTTGCCTAATCTTTTGCTAGAGTTTTACTGACCTTCTCAAAGAACCAAGTTTTTGTTTCATTGCTATTTCTCTGTTGTTTGCCTGTTTCTATTTAACTATTTTTGTCCCTGGCAATACTTTGTATTTAATCTACTTTACTTGATATTAATATAGTTCCTCTAGCTTTCTTTTGACTAGTGTTTAAATGGCCTATCTTTTAAATCTATTTTTATTTTATCTGTGTCTACATAGATTGTTTTTGTGGTTTTTTTTCTCATTGATAATTTCACATATTTGTTACCTTTTTCTCTTCTGCCATCATTGCAATTTAGTATGTTTGAAATTCCATTTTATTCCTTTTGTTGGTTTATTATGTATAACTTTATTTTGTTGTTTTGGTTGTAGTTTTTGTATCTAGATATAGTTTACATCTTTAACTTAGCACATTGTTTCTTCAAGTTCTATCATACCACTCTGCATAGAATACAAGAACTTTATCATAGCATACTTGTATTTCTCCAGTCCTGATCTGTGCTTCTACCGTCATATATTTTGTATTTGCACATGTTACTAAACTTCATAACACATTATCATATTTTATTCACATTTCTATTTGTATTTTAAAGGTATTTAGGGGTGCCTGGTTGGTTAAGCATCCGACTTCAGCTCAGGTCATGATCTCATGGTTTGTGAGTTTGCTGTGCTGACAGCTCAGAGCCTGCAGCCTGCTTCAGATTCTGTTCTGCCCCTCCCCTGTTCATGCTCTGTCTCTCTCAAGTAAACATTAAAAAATTTAAAACAAAAGGTATTTAAAAATAAGAGGTATTGTTATATGTAATGTTATATATTTACCTACAGAGTTACCATTGTCTGAAATGTTTACTTTGTGTGTAAAAGATACAGATTCAATCCAGTATCATTTTCCTTCTGCTTAAATGGCTTCCTTAAACATTTCTTCAGTGTAAGTCAGACAGACATGAATTATTTCAGTTTTCCTGTGTCTGAAACACCTTCATTTGGCCCTTGTTTCTGAAATATATTTGTTCTAGGTATAAAAATTCATGTTGACACTTTTTTTTCTTTCAGTGCATTAAATTGCTGCCCACTTTCTTCTCCCTCGCATTGTTTCAGCAACAAATCTATCATTCTTATATTTGTCCCACTGTACATATGATACATGTCTTCAAATATATATATTTAATATATATCAACCATGAGTATTTTCTATGTTTGATATTTTATATTTAAAATTCATTTGGTATACACATACAACATATATTTTTAGACAATATGTATTTTATATATGAATATAACTACAAATTACATGTACATATGTTATATAAATAATATATACATCATGCACACACACACCCTCTCTCCTGTCTTCCAATTTTAGGAACACTAGATTGCTTTGTGCTGACCCACAGATCATATTCTGGGTTTTTTTTAATTTTTATTCTTTTTTCTCTGAATATTTTCTTTTGGATAGTTTTGTTTGAATCATTTATTGATTTATTTATTATTATTTTCTTACCTATATCTTTAATTTTGCTAATTGTTCTGCTCTCTGCAGTGCATACTTTGCCCTAAATTCCATCTAGTATATTTCCACCTCTAGAAGTTTCATCAGGGTCTTTATGTGTTTTAATCACTCATGTCTCTGAACTTCTGAACATACGGAATTTAGTTATAAAGACTGTTTTAACGTCCTTGTTTGCAAATGCTAACATCTGGATTAATTCTACATTAGTTTCAAATGGCTGATCTTTCTCTTTATTATTAGCCAGATTTTCTACCTCCCTTGCCTGCCTGGTAATTTTGAGTGCCAGACATTGTGGATTTTACTCCCCCCCCACCCCCCAATGTGAGGAATATGTTTATATTTCTATAATTATTCTTGAGCTTTGTTCTGGGATGTGATTAGATTACTTATAAACAGTTGATCCTTTTGGAAATGTCTTCAAGGTTTGTTAGGAAAGACTAGAGATTTAACACAGTCTTAGGAACCTATCCAATTCCACATAAATAATGAGGTTTCCAGCCTGGCTGGCAGGAACAGGGGTTAATCCTGGTCCTGTGTGAGCACAGGGTACTATTTCCTCATAATTCTTTCTGGGGGGTGTTTCACTACCCACCTTTGTATAAATTTCTAACGAGCATGTGCTACTCAGTATTCCGTTGAATATTCAAGTGCAACTCTGCAGTTCACTGGAGTGTAAGTGTACTTTCTCTGTGTTTTGGAAATTCTAGCTTCCTCATTCTACTCAGATTCTCTTGAACATTCAACTTCTGGATTCTCCCAGGCTCCACTTGTAATGTCTCTTTATGGGCCACATCCTGAGAATGCTCTCAAATCACTGAACTGGGGTACCTTCTTTTTTTTTTTTTTTCCTCTTTCTCAGCTATAGCTGTCTTTCATTGCCTGAAGTCCAGTGTTTTGAAAACCATAGTTTCATATATTTTGTCCATTTTAAAATTGCTTTAGAAGAGAGAATAAATCTAGAAACTTCACTCCAACTTGCCTGGAACCGGAACACTCATCATGTCTTACAGATTTTAAGAATGTTAATGGAGAAGATTAAGCTCTACCTTTTACGTATACATATAGTGGAGAGATCAGAAATTTTCCCATAGGATTTTAGAGTGCAGAAAATGAGACCATTAATTGGTTTACATATGCTTTCTCAAACGAGATGGTAATTTTCTGCCAAAAACTTTATTCTGGGTTTTGTATCTCCTAGTTTTACTTAATTCAGAATTTCTCTACTATAGGATTGATCATGCGGATTCAAAGGATCTTGTTATGTTACTCACAAATAAAAAATTCCTCCAGTATGCTTTTGAAGGTTTTTAAAATTTTATTCTTAATTTTTTTTTTTTTTTTAGTCTCACTTTTCAGACTGTGCAAACTAAAACCAAATACTTTCTGGGAGGCCTCATATTCCAGCTGTCATAATGCTCTGAGGTATATTTGATTTCTAATATCATTTTGCCCCCTCTCTAAAAATAAGTGTACTTCTATTAACATTTTCTTACATAATAATTTAGTTACAACATTAGTTGTATGCAGCAGCAGAATAACTTTTTCCCAACGTTTGTTCCTAGTAGGTAGTCACTTCTGGTATTTAAGCGCTCTGGTACATTGTGTTATTTTTACTAATCACATGTCTTCACTTTCATTTGATCAATGTAAAATATGAAATTGGAAAAAAACACTGCATTTGTTTCACTCGTTTTTTAAATTTATTTTTTTAATGTTTTATTTATTCTTGAGAGAGAGAGAGATACAGAGCATGAGCAAGGGAGGGGCAGAGACAGAGTGGGACACAGAATCCAAAGCAGACTCCAGGCTCTGAGCTGTCAGCACAGAGCTTGACATGGGGCCTGAACCCACAAGTGGTGAGATCATGACCTGAGCTGAAGTAGGATGCTCAACCGACTGAGCCACCCAGGCGCCCCTCGCTCGAGGTTTTAACAGGTTGAATCTTACACTTTCTTCACCCTACATGATTCTGTTCTTTATATTTATGAAAATATGACTCATTTGAAGATGAATTTATTTATGTTTTTGCTCTAATTTTGAAAATCTTAATATTCATAATCACATGATTTCCTAATATCTAATTGCAAGACACTCTTGGAAAAAAATTTTCAAATAATATCGATAACAATAGTCCATTTGTGAGAAACAAAGTATATGACCTAGGTAGTGAAATATACCAAAACCTTGGAAATTTTTAAAATTTCCCCAATGTATTCATTTCATAATATATTGACTATCATAATCAGAAAAAAAAATCATAGGTTAAGTATACAATGTCCTCATTTCTAACATTTCATGACTGGAATTTCTTTGCATGCAAGCAAACAAAAAGGAGCTAAACTCTCTCCAATTTCTCTAAATTACACACAGACAAAAAAATATTCCATAAATATTTCAGATCATTTAGTAAATTATTCTATTTTAGGATGCATGCTATCTTCAAATATTTGTTTCAACTGGAGTTGCAACAATTCCAGCTGAATTCTACTCATTTGACAAATATTCCCTTGGTAAAAGTAGAAAATTAATGCTTCTTTGATCTTAGAAAATATTTTGGGTAATTTCTTCAAGAAATCAGTAGTCATTCCCATATTTATTGTCTGAAAATAAATAATAAAAATTATTTGATGACAGATTGCAAAGAACCAAGAATTGAGGGGGCAAGGTGGAGAGAAAACATTCCACCAAAAAAGACTGATGTGTTTTAACAGCAAATCCTGTGAGTTAGGAATCAAGTCTTTTTCTAGAAGCATAAAAAGGATAACTTTCCCTTTATACCCTACCAAGACCATTAAGTGATGGAGCTAAGATCTCATTTTCAATATGCCTGAGTCTGCCTGTGATCATTGTATGATCTAGAACTCATGACTCATCCCTAAAGACTGATGCCAAATTCTGATGACATTAGAAAAGACCTCATGATGCACAACCACACATAAAAAATTCAAGATTCTTTCTTTTTTTTTTTTTTAATTTTTTTTTAAACGTTTATTTATTTTGGGGACAGAGAGAGACAGAGCATGAACGGGGGAGGGGCAGAGAGAGAGGGAGACACAGAATCGGAAGCAGGCTCCAGGCTCTGAGCCATCAGCCCAGAGCCTGACGTGGGGCTCGAACTCACGGACCGCGAGATCGTGACCTGGCTGAAGTCGGACGCTTAACCGACTGCGCCACCCAGGCGCCCCCTAATATAATTAATAACAACAACAACAGGAGCACCTGGGTGGCTCAGTTGGTTGAGCATCCAACTCTTGATTTCAGCTCAGGTCATGATCTCAGGGTTGTAGGTTCAAGCCCCACAAAGGGCTCTGTGTTGAGCATGGACCCTGCTTAAGATTCTCTCTCTTTCCTTCTGTCTCTCTCCCCCACTTATGTGCTCTCTATAAAATAAAACAAAAAATAAGAGTAATAATAACAATAATAATAAAAACAAACTGATTCAACAAGGAAGCAAGTACAATGCATAATCTCTTTTTTTTCCATCTCTGAGAATCTGTCCTTATGTGTCTTAAAGGTTGAACAGAAATGGATAACTAGCATGATTTTTAAGTTTTATTCACTGTTCCAATAAAAGCCAACGAACCAGAATAATTTTCCAGGTGTTTTCTATTTGTTTTGTTTCCATATCTCGTTCAGTTATGTTTCATAAAGAATTTATTAAAATTATTGTAAAATTTCAAGCAATATGGCAGGCTGCAAAATAGAAATGTAAAATACCCTTCCTTCATGTCCCACAATTAACCCCTGCTGACATTTTCTACTTTTTCTAGAAAGTAGCAAATTAATAAATAGCTAAAACCAAGCAGATTTTGATACATTTATTGATGTAGGTTATCTCCTTCCTGGAGCTACATCAAATCCTTTGTTAAGAAAAAGTATAGATAAGGAACCAACCTCGAAATATTTCTTACATTTCCTTTTTAAATTTGTGGCAGTGGAAAGGAAAAGATGACATTTCCTTTGTTCAAGTCCTTCATTTTGTTTTGTTTTTTTGTTTGTTTTGTTTTATATCACCCAGAATCAGTTCCTTTCAAGCCATATTGTTTGGGCAAGAAAGACCTCATCCTATAGGTCTGTCTATCCCACCCACTAGTCCATTACTAACACATGACTTATGTCTGACCAGTGTGTCAGGTGTAGGGTCTCTCTTTCGCTAACTGTATCTATTATCAGAATAACTTTAACTAGGAAGAATGTATTCCTAGTCTGCTACTCTGTCTGGTGTAGATTTAAAATTATTCACAACATCCTGCCTCTTAGATAGCTGCCTTTAGCTCTACAATTTTTGGCCCAGGCTTCTGCACCCACATACTCAACAACTTACGCAGTATTTTGCTTGAGATATGTTAACAACACTTTATGTTAAGGATTTTGACATCAACCAAAATTATACTTTACAATTCTCTTCTACAGTCCCATATCCAGACATATTTGAAAACTTTTGACACATCTGGGAAAAACAGAAAATCGATTACAGTAGTTGATACAGTATCTTTAAAAATAATAGTAGGGGCGCCTGGGTGGCGCAGTCGGTTAAGCGTCCGACTTCAGCCAGGTCATGATCTCGCGGTCTGTGAGTTCGAGCCCCGCGTCAGGCTCTGGGCTGATGGCTCAGAGCCTGGAGCCTGTTTCAGATGCTGTGTCTCCCTCTCTCTCTGCCCCTCCCCCGTTCACGCTCTGTCTCTCTCTGTCCCAAAAATAAATAAACGTTGAAAAAAAAATTTTTAAAAAAATAATAGTAGATAAAGACCTACATTGCATAATACACACACACAAAAATCTAAAGTGAAATTGGAGCACAGATAACTGTGAACCTGTGACAAATAAATACATTAAAATCGTATTTAAATTCACAGTGACAGGGGAATGTTTGTTCCATTTCATAGACAGACAAATTAAAGAACAAAAATTTATTGACCACAATGGCTGGCAGCAGAGATATAAACCAAACTCAAATATGCATCTATGTGCAAGGACAAAAACAAGATACTATCATTTTCATGTAATCTTCTTTTAATCATCAAATGTCTACATTTTATAGGAGAGATTTCTAAATCTTGTGAGTCATTTCGAATTTTAAAACCATGGTGCTTCCCATCAAATGACAGAGCCATTAACATTCATGGCAGCTGAGAGATTTTTTTTTTTTTTTGCACACATGGCCTTATGCCTGAGCTTCTATTATTTCTGTTCCAGAAGAATGCAATAAATATGTCTACAGACAAGGGACAAAGTTAATAAAAGGCTGTCCTTTCCTTTGCCTAAGACCCTGGTTTAAAATGAGCTATTTTCCCTGAACACCATATTTTAATTGGATGGCTTCAGCTTCAGCCACAGACAAAAGCAATCCAGATCATGATTATTTGCAATATAATTCTTCTTGATATGATGAGCAGTCACAGAGCATAGATATTAAAAAGTAAACTTCGTCCATGATAAGATCCTAGAATGCAACTTGGTAGGTCAGTTAAAGGACCACCACCAATGTAATTTCTTGCATTGTGCACATCCCTCTCAAAGATTATAAATATTTTATAATTTTAGAGGCTTCACAACTATTTGAGTTCTAATTGGCTCAGTTTTTTAAATGAGTTGCTTAAAGTGCTTTTTGTTTGTTTTTAATATGTATTCAGGATTCTCTATATGATTTCTACACCTTGTGGAGGGTTGACATTATTTAGTAGACAGCAGGCTCTGTGGACATGTTTGCCCATTTAACTTAATTTGTCTATGTTTTCATGTCATTTGTAAAACATAAAGTACTTATCTTTCTCATATCATACGAAGGTGGTATTCTCAAGCCCATTGCTCAAAATACTAACATAGAATAATTTTGATTCAGAACCTATGCTTCAAGTCTTTGATCCCAGGGAGTTTCTAAAATCCAACAGACTGATCCAAAAAAGAGCTGAGAAGACTAAGCTTGCACAGTGCCATATCCACTCTGTTTTTTAGGGGTCATTTAAATCTTTTAAATGAGAGTTTAATATCTAGGGCATCAGTGTGAATAATCACTGATAATCAGGTAATCAGGTGTAGCAATAGAATTCCTTCTCCTATTACCCCCTCTTTTTAATTTTTTTTTTTACTTTTGGGAGCTAAACAGGTAAAGCTGTGGTTCTCAGCTGGGGGTATGTTCCCCAGGAGGTATTTGGCAATGTTTGGAGACCTGTAAAATTATTGCTACTTGGGGGAGCAGGTATTGTGCTAATGGGTAGAGACCAGAGATGTTGCTAAACATCCTACCATGCTCAGAACAGTTCCCAACAACAAAGAATTATCTGGCCCCAAATGTCAGTAGTATTAAGGTTGAGAAATTCTGATGTAGGTGAACAAAAATAAGGGAAATAAGTATAGAGTTACATTATTTTATATTGCTAAACCCTATTCTCCAAGCCTAAAATAATCGTTTAGCTTTCTACTCGTCTAAATTCTCATAGGTTTAATTACAAATTTCATTCACACATTCAGACATGCATGCATGCATTCATTCATTCATTGACTCATTAAAAAATAAAAGGAGGATTTCTAAATTTCCAATTGAAGTAAGTACATAAAATATTTCAGACACCAAGGACAAACAAATCAGGGTAGAAGTATAAACCAGATTAAAACATACGCATGCCTTGGGACTTTATACTAAGGGCAAAGAGAAATCATTCAAAGAATTTAAGCTTGACAATGGACACAAAATTTGTGTTTAGGAAGATTATAGTTGTAGTGGACACATATATAATGTAATGCACAGAATCAGAATCCAAATAGGAGGTTGTTGTAAGGCTCCAGACAAATGGATGGGCATAAAATATTGTCCATGAGATGGAGAAGTGGGCTAATTATAAAAGATGTTTAGGAGGTAGAATTGGATACAACTATACCACTACAGAGCTGTGAGATCATGAACATGGGGATAAGTCAAAGATTATGCTTGGACTTCTTTTGACTTAAACAAGGAGGAAACACTAGCACCAAGAGAGACAGAAAATATCAGAGGTGCTTTGGGGGAAGAAGAGATAATAATTTCAATTTTTTATATCATAAGCCAGAAACCTGTGTAACACCTTTGAAAGTGTCTGTAGATGGTTGGCTATGTGAGATGAAAAATTCTGGACTAAGATCTAAATATGAAAGCAGAGAAATATTCAAGAAGTCATCAAGATGGTAGAAATTTGATTTGGTCAGAATTCATGGGTACTCAGAAGTCACAGATGAGGAAGCTCTGGATGTCAAAGGCAATCTGTTCCATCAGTCAATGAACTCACCAGGTACAAATAGGGTGCAACGCAATCCCTCAGTCAAAAACGTATAATGAAGAAAACAGTATTGGGAAAACACATGAAGTGTGACTCCTGATTTTTTTTTTAATATTAAGACAGACATTTGTATAGTACTTTAAAATTACAAAACACTTTCATGAGAATTATGTTATTTAATTCATACAACGTAGGAAAGGGCAAGACAGATAAATGTTATTATTTCCATTCTGTATATATGAGTACTGAGGCAATAAGAGGTAAAGGCTATTTCTCAATATCATGTAGGATAAAAGTGCCATCACTGAATTTTAAGCCAAATTTTCTCACCCTAAGCTCCAAGAATTTTTCAACACACACACACACACACACACACACACACACACACACACAATGCTTGGATATGGATAAATAAAAATTAAGAATGGATGTTGTTTAGAAAATAGTTCCCCCCCATAGTATTCTACATATGCATTAAAAATAAGCCAGGGACATTTCAAGATATGGTAGCATAGTACTAAAGTACATTTCTATATCATTTATCCAACCTGAGAAGTTAAATATTTTAAATATTCTAATGTTATGAAAATAGATCACTGCTCTCAATAGTAACCGGGCACCCATAGCCTCATAGCCTAAATAAAATTTTAACATGTTTCCATAATAGATAGTTTTACAGTTCAGTGCTAAATGTCTATTTCAAATGACCTTGGATGTCAAATCTGAATGGCCAAGGTTTCTTAGAGTAGGAAATTCAGAGGTAGAGGAACTTTAACACGTGCTCTGGTTTCAGTGGTGTGCTATCTCGAATAAAAATTGATAATGACTCCAGGACTGGAAATGCTTTATCAGTCCCAGAGGCTTAGTCGCCTCACACCAGATGCAGAAATTCGACTGTATTCATTAATATCCTTCAGTGAGGTCACAGGTAGGGAGGGAAGGAGCTCCAGGGGGGATAGCAAGGGAAATAAAAGCAACGAATATAGAGTTTTGTGCAGTAAAGGCAGGATGCGGGTTTATAAAGTTCTCATTGTCTGAAGTATGTAAGTAAATTGAAAGTCAAGTCTACTGAAAGAAACACTTTATGTTACTTGAGTCTTCCCATTCCGATTCTATCAAGGATACACAGCACCTGTTCAGAGTAACTATTGCTTTGCACATCTCTTGCTCCCTAGTCTACTGTCTAAATTCACAAAAAGGGAAGTAATCGTTCTGGCTTTGTTACTTTGTTATTTTGTTTTGTATTGGTGAGAATTAGAATTTAAACATGTGGTAGCCTTTTATGACACTTTCACTGTCAGCACGTTTCTCAGAATTGAGCTTAACCGATTCCAGTGAATCCATGTGAAGTGACTCCTGAGGGAAAATACAAATCCTTCGAAAGGATTGCTATACAGCTTCAGCAACAAGCCTGGAGACCTCCTTATCCAGCCTAACCCTGCTTACATATTTCAGAACTGAACCCCAATCTTCATCCCTGCACAGGATTTCCCTGGTGATTTGAGCAAGCCTTGTTAACAGTTTCATCTAACAGGCTCAGCAGGTTCAACATTTGATTATCTTTCCCTCAGGTTCACGATCAAGTCTTTTTCCTTCGTTATGCACTGACAGGAACACTGTGCTCAGGTTCTGTGGGTGGGTAGCTTCACATACTGAACGTGCAGAAAATGCAGAATCAACAATCTGGGTAAATCTCACAGTCAAGGAATTTAATTGTATTATTGAAATTCAGGGCTGCGCCCCTGAGACATTGATCCAGTATTGTCAGTTTCAAATCCTGGGTGCACTGGCAGCATGATGATGTGTTCATGGAATTTGCAATTGAGATAATGAGGAATCAAAGCTTACGACAGGATCGCTAACCGACAGAAAACAGGGGAACCAACGCAAATCAATACAGACCAGCCCGATGGAACCCGCCTGGCAGCACGCAATCTTGGCAGAGCTCCTCAGGTTCCAATTTAAGAACAGGCTCAGGACTTTGGAGAGGGGCACAGTTGGATGTGCAGACTGGGGTGACGCTTTTGCTTTCCAAGGCACAGAGAATGTTTACTCATAAGCTTTTATTGCCAAAGGCAAGGCACTCTGGCTTCAGCAGCCAAATAAAACAAAGGGGGATTGAAACAAAACAGTGGAATACAAAATACGAGGGCGGGGGGAAGGAGGAGGAGGAAAAAGACTTGTGACAAATGGTTGTTTTTTTGCTCTGCAAGGAGTTAGATGTAATCTGTTCTGTTTGAGGGCATTCTTAAAAATAATCTAAAAGGAGGTGAAGGCCCACATTGTTAGAAGAAGGATACAGTTTAATCATGAAGCTGGATTTTTCTGAACTTTTGTTTACTTCAGAGCTGAGTCAAAGAAGCCAATTTTCATTTCAGAGTGATGAAAGCAAATGTAAGGTGCTTCTTCGGCTAAACTAAAACAGACCATTGTCTTAACATTTACCCGTTGATTCAGCAACACATTCTCCCTCTCGGATTCCAGATGCCCTGAAACTGATCTGTAGCAACAAAAAATGGAGCAAAGAAATCAACCAGGATAGAGATTTCAAGCCAAATTTTGTATCTCATTCTTGGGCATTTATTCTGTGGGGTAATGATTAGATTACATGTAAGTTCCTGACTCCAACAAAACACAGGGTAGGGATACATCTCTAATTACAGAAAGGTCTTCATTTAGGTTTGCTGTCCTGAACTAATAATGAAACACACTCTTTTAGGGGCTCCTGGGTGGCCCAGTTGGTTGAGTGTCCAACTCTTGGTTTCGGCTCAGGTCATGACCCCAGGGTCGTGGAACTGAGCCCCATGTCGGACTCCACATTGAGTGTGGAACCTGCTTAAGATTCTCTCTCTCTCTCTCTCTCTCTCTCTCTCTTTCTGCTCCTCCTCTGCTCATGCTTGTGCGCTCTCTCTCTCTCTCTCTCGCTCTAAGAAAAAAAATAATGGAAAATAAAAAGCACTCTTTCATTCTCAAAATGTCTTAGGTGGGATAATAAAGATTTGGTAATATATGGTCACCCTGAAAACCTGAAAGAGTTGTCGGTTCAAAAAGAGATTTTCTTTTTATCAGATAGTGTTTACTGTACCATATAATGCTTAAATTTGTAGTTCAAGGACTAGTTTGGAAAAAAATAAGTCCTATTGCCTCAGTTTTCTCTGAAGTGAAAGGAAAAATGCCATCTGAAAAGTCTTTAGGGAAAAAAAAAACCCATTTGTTTAGCTATTTTACCTGCATCTAAATTACTCCTTATGTGCCTTAGAAAGTACAAGGATACACTTGGAAAAGACCAGTGTATTTCATCACTACCTGAGAGACTGCTGGATACTCTGTGGCCCTGAGTGAACTTTCCTTAACTATAACCCTACCACTATAAAAACGCTATAGTTTGTGATTCAATACCAAGAAAGCTAGTCAAATAAAGACATCAATTTAAATTATTCAGAACTAGCCTTTTAGATAAGTAAGTGCTGAAGTATATATATTCCAACCCTTTTGGATAAATAATAATCTCTAATATATATGGAAACTTCCTGGACTGATAATCAGAACCCCTCTGAATAAAGTTCTCTAAATTATCAGAAAGTAATTGGTACTGATACCAGGAAATAACTTGGCACTCTCCCGAAAATGATCTCAAATCAGATTCGACATTGTCAATTAATTTTTTTTGGTATTAAAGTGAGTGAGAACTGTGAGAGAAGATCGATTCCATTGGCACATGACAAAAGGGTTGTTGCATAAAACTGGTCATTCAATGAAGGTGAAAGCAGGTTTACCTGAACTGTTTTATTCACAAAAAAATATTTGCCAGAGTTCTAAGAGATGACCTTGGGACTATTCTGTAAGCAATATTCTCTCATTCCAGAAACTTTAACTCCATCTGTCTTCTAGAATCAGGTTCAACTCTCTCACAATCACTTGTACTGCCCTTGATAGAGGAACACATTTCATGAAACTTTCAAACATTGCTACCAGAGAACCTATGGCCGATTTTCCTTTTAAAATCTATCAAAGATTCACTGTATCTTCCCTACCATCTTATAATAGTCAAATTCCATTCTTCTGGAGCAGGAGATTGAAGTATTTTGAAATTAGGTAACTTTTTTTTAACACGCTTATTAATCTAATAATTGAACACAAAAGAAACTTAATTGTGCTTTGAATTGAAAGAAAAAAAACACACTAAGTTTTAATCCAAGGTACCAATTAATTAGCTCACTCATTTAATCATAAATAATTGCTCATTGCCTACTATCTGCTAGACTCAGAACACATCGGGGAACATGGCAGGAATAATATAGAGATTGCCCTGCCCTTATATTGGAGGCAAAAGAATAAAACTGCAGACGAGGGAAAGGCAAAATGACTCCAATTTCTCTGTTCTAGCCCCATGCCCTGCAATCCTACACCTAGGTCATTATATATCTGTATCTATATCTATATCTACATCTATATCTACATCTGTATCTGTATCTATATCTATCTATATTTATCTATATCTATCTCTCTCTCTATATATATATAATATTTATTTATATATACATATAAAATTTATTTCTAGGAGCTGCTATGGAGTATCATTCCAAAAACCAGCACAGCTGCATGCAAACTTTTCAGGCAGTTGATAAAATCAAAAAACCTCATTCTCTTATTTTCCTTTTAAGTCTAGGCTTTTTTTTTTAATTCCCTACCAATCATTGTTCAATATTCATTCTACTATGAAGAAATTATTATCCCATTGCACAAATTACTCGCACTCCAAAATGACACGATTAGAAATTTTCAGCTAATCAGTAAGTGGTCTGTAGTTTGATTCCCATTCATCAGTGATGCGAAAGGGGAAAATGTCAAGGAAGGGAGAAGCAGGGCTCTATTAAGCATTCCCTATTAAGAAAGGAGTACTGAAATTGATTAATAATTGAGAAAAGAATGAATTTTTTTTCTTTCAGCCATGTTATAGAGAAGAGATTGTGATAGTTAATGGCAATGATGTGAAATATTCTGGCTAATGAGGCAACTTAAATAAACTTTGCGGTCTTCACTCATATCACAAATAGAAAAAAAACAGCAATTTGAATGTAATATCCACAATTTGCATTTAAGATTATGGAGAAACTCAGTGCTTGAACTAACTCAGTCTATTACATAGTAACGTTTCAGTAATGCTAAGTGTTATTATTATTAATAATCATAATAATAACACTCTCTGCTTAATTTCCTTTATTTTGACTAGCAGAGTTTACAAATATTTCAAACAGGCTAAAAGTGCAACGTAAAACCCAGTGAGACTGGTAAGGGGTTACAGACACCGTGGAGGTAGGAGTTAGGTCAGTAAAGCTTCAGAATGGATCTTTTTCATTATATTCTCTTCTCTGCTGTTTAATTTGCTTTGTATGTTATTTATTTTTTAAATTATTTTTTAAAGTAGGCTTTAGGCCCAGCATGGAGTCCAACACGAGGCTTGAATTCACAACCCTGAGACCAACACCTGAGCTAGGATCAAGAGTCAAGATGCTTAACAGACGGAGCCACCCGGGCACCCCTGTATATATAGTAATTAATTTATATTTATTATATTATTGTTTATTAATTATAATAACTATTATTTATTTGTTATAATAATTGATTACATTATATTGCTCTATTTATATATCCAGTAACACACTGGATTTCTACTAAATAAGGGTATAGTCTCTCATGCTTCATGCACGCTATAGATCTTATGATTGTGGCAGATTTAACCGCCCTTTATCCCTGTACTTGTTCCCAAAATTCTCAGCCACTTAAATAATCAAAATCCAACAATCTAGCATCTGGCAGTCTTTGCGGGGGAGTGGACCAAGTAAGCAGTAACTACGACAGGCAGTTCCCCAAGGAACACTCTTGGCATTATCTGTTCACAGACAATGTTAGTCATTTCAGATAAACCTTTAAAGTGCCCAATGACTGGATGTTCATTAAGCCAACATCAATGAACCAGATGTCAATTATTTCAGGGTTAGTCTCTTCCCAGTTAACTAAAATAATCAAGTTGGCGAAAGAGGTTTTGCTCAATACGCACGAATGTGAGACCCGTGATCAAAGCTGTGTGAAAACATACAGGAAACGAACAGAGAAAGCCCAGAAGTCTAAAGAGTATTACTTCTCTAAATGGCACAAGTGTATTTTTTCCTGTATTCCCCACAGTAAATAGATATTACTTTTATTGTGGCCATGTTTGCCTTTATGGAAATACTTTATTACAATTGCATTTTGAAAACTTAGAAGTCCACTTCCAAAACTCTTGACATGCACTGAAATATTTTCTGAGCACCGTCAAATGCTACATTATTTCTGCAATCACTGTCTGCAGTCACCTTTGCCATCCTAAACATATGTTGATTTCAACTAAGCCATGTGGAGGAGAAAAATCATCTCTCACTTTCTTTGACTCAAAGCTGTTACCATCTTTATTAGGTGTTGGTCAAAAATGTTTATCATCAATGTCTTTATATAAAATTTTGGATTTTTTTTTCTCCCAACTCAAACTATGAGGAGGCAGAGATAACACTCTGTGAAAAATCCCCCAACAGGACTTT
This sequence comes from Prionailurus bengalensis, assembly GCF_016509475.1. NCBI lineage: Eukaryota > Metazoa > Chordata > Mammalia > Carnivora > Felidae > Prionailurus > Prionailurus bengalensis. The sequence goes on along the minus strand of NC_057343.1, from coordinate 30,767,928 downwards.
TTCTTGAAAGAATCACTTGCCAATTCTAGAAAGCCTTCAGTCTTCCCAGAATTTCTCAAGACGTTTCGTTATTTTTGCGGTGTTTTTAGTCCTACGATCTATGATTCCTTCACATCTAGCTTCCCAAGTGTTAATCTGAGGGGAGAAAAACAGCAGCCTGAACTTATTTTCTCACGCCAGTAGTCTATTTAGATCGCAATTTTGCTTTTAACATGGTGCTATTCAGTTCCAGCCTAGCCTCCGCAGCCACGATTACTAACAATATTATTCCCTTAGATTAGTAAAATGAGAATTGCTGAGGGTTTGTTGCCTCAAGGAACCATAGTAAAAAATACACAGGAATTTATTTAAAAGCTATACAGGAGGCTAACAGCACAGCTAGTATATATAGTTTGATTTATAGAGTTCTGTATAGTATATCAATGTGTACTTTTTTTCATTAAAGACCAGAATAAGCTGCAGAAGTTCCCAAAAATCAAAAGTGTTGAAATACAAACGTAAAGGGCTTTCACCAACTCCGCCTATAGATAACTTAAGCACGTAAACCAACATTAAATGTAATTTTAACTTTTTGAAAAGTTGGCAATTAAAACAGGAGGCACTCCAATCCGAAATAAATGACGGCCCGTCTAAATTAACAATATAGAAGGGAGCCGATTCTATAGTAATTTGGAGAAATGTGCAAAAATTGCCAAGTCGCCATTACCCTGCTTTCTGCTTCTATTTCTAAAACGTAACTGGATTCAGTCCACTTCACTTTCTCCTGCCTCCAGCAGAGTCCAAAGACCTACCTTTTCCCACCTGATCCACCCAAGGGGTTCCCTGCAAATCTCCTTGCTCCTCTACTCTGTTCGACCTCTCCTCTCAATCTGCCCCTTTCCTTCCACATCTGAAAATGTTCCAGTTCCTTCCAATGTACCATTTTTTTTATTCTAACTCCGCTCTCTTGCTCTCTCCAGGTCTTTGCAGTTACAATTCTCAAAGCAGTACTTTGAGCTTTCGTCTGCCCTTCTTCAATGTCTCTCTGCTAATTCGTAGCCTAATTAATTCATTCATAATCCTACTGTAACACTCAATTGGACACTTACTTCCTGAGATCATCAAGAACCTCCCAATTGTCAGGTCCAATTTGACCTTTCCGTAGTATTTGACACTGTTGACCATTCCTATTTTTTGGAAACTTCACATTCGCCTTTTATGACACACTTCTTTCTGCATCTCTGCTTATGTGTCAGGCAGGGTCATGGCAGGGAACAGATGGTACACTTAAATTGGATAATTTGAGAAGATCTTAATACAGGGACTATTTACAGAAATGTGAGCAAGGGAGACGAATGGGATAGTGCAGTTCTCTAGGTTTAATATCTGTGGGTGTCATGTCTCCCATGCATATAGTACAAAGAGAGGAAAAGGTTGCCAGAATCTTGAGACAGAGAGGCTTTGGTTGAGCCCCACAGGAAAGGTGACCTTTGGTCATGGGTCATGTCAATGCTTTGAGAACCCACAAGGATGGATGTGAGGAACAAAAGCTGTGCACTCACTCTTCTTCCTTCTGATTTTAAGTGCCTCCTCCTTAACTGGGTGAACAATATCAAAAGCTACAGCTAAAGGAGCCATTTTATGTGGTCCAAACAAGTCAGGCAGCTTCTCAAGGCACAGGGAAAAATGGAGAGGAGTGGAGACTGAATCTGAAGGAGCTAACAGAAGACATTCTTCCCAGCCTCTATGTTTAAGTGGTGGTTTTCCTCCAGGGTTCTAATTTGAATCGTCCTCACTTCACATTCTTTAAACATCCTCCTGACCCTGGCACCTTCTTTTCTTCCAACTCGGCTTATATTATTACTCCTATCCTGGTGATTCCCCAATCTGTATCTCTATTATGAATATGTTCTCTAAGGTCAGTCTCATACATTCAACTATCGAAAGGGTATATCTTTCTTGAAATCAACATCACAAAATCTGAAGTCATTTTCTTCCCACGTTACTTACTTTCTCTATATTATCTCTCTTTTAAACTGAATGACACCAGAACCCACCCAATCATCAAAGCCAAAAACCCAGAATTATCCTTCACTCCCCTTTTTACTCACTAGATACAGCAAATTGATCACAGTGCCTTATATAACATCTCATAATGAATATTTAATGTACCCGCTCCTGTTCACTGTCACCATCACTATCCTGATGACTGTGGCAAAAACGTCCATACCAAGAGTTATAGAAACTGAATACACGAAGAATTTACTGAGTCTGGGGATTATGCTAAGTTCTTCCAGACGAAAGCATATGTTAGCTAAGTCCTAAAAGATGAATAACAGGTGCCTGAGTAAATCGTGGATGCGAAATACGTAGCATATGCAAGGGATTCTAGGGGAAAGAATAAACACTTGAGAAACTAAAATAACCAAGTATAACTCGAGTGTGGAGGGTAGAGAGGAGATACCTTAAAATATCAACTGAGACTAGAGAAGTAGGAAGATTGCAGAGGGCCTTGGGAGTTTTAACATGAATTTGGGATTTCACGTATATGGTATTCAAGTTGAAGGAAGGAGTGAGGAATTAAAGAATAGACACCAAGAAAATTATCTCCTTTTTAAGCCTGAAATGATCTCATGGTCTTCATCTGTATATTAAGACAATATACCAACCAGGTGAGAAAAAATCTGATCAAAGGTCACTGGTAAAGAAATCTTCTAGAATCAGCACACCTTCTTTACTACCCACTTAACTTTCCCAGGACAATTCATCTTTGTGTCCCAAACATTTGTGTATATTCAAGAATTCTCAGATTACATTGTGGTCAGGAGTTCTTCCTTGAAGGGAGTTGCTGTGCATTTATAGTTTGATTGAAAGCTCTTGATGCTTATGACTGTCACATCATCCTTCCAAGAGGCAGGATGGAAAGATCATTTATTCAAGAGTTAAAAATCTTAAATATTATGTTGTTGTTATTATTTGTTAGTCATGACCTCTCAGATCGCTTAAAACTAGGGCAAACCACTTAAGCTCTGTGTTTTGATTTCCTCTCCTCAAAAATAAAAGAGTTGAGTGAGATAATTACCAAGAGCCTTTCAAAGTCTGGAGTTCTATAAATTGAAATAAACCAAAAACATGAGAATAGATGAAATTACACCTTTAAGATTATGTATAATCCTCTAAGCCCTATAATATATACTATAAAATAAACGAAGTAGACAACCATGAAAAATTATCATCACACATTCCCAAGTAAATCAACATTCAAGCATGCAGAACAATATAATTTAATCTACAAAGCTTGGTATCAGATTTTAGATCTGCCACCTACCATGGTGTTTATTCAACTGTTAAAATTCTATCTCCAGAAAGGTCTTAATTAGATATGAGAGATGTTCCAAGTTAATGCACTGAGGCAATTCATCTGGCTCCTAGAAGAAACTACATAGCAAAACACACACACACACACACACACACACACACACACACACACACACACACACTACTCGTCAGAGGCTAGGCTCTAGGTGTTTTCAGAGATAAGAGAATAGAAAGAATGAAAATGATGGAAAAAATGAATAAGGAAAGAGAAGAAAGTACACTGTCCTCTCTCGTTTTTACATCTTAAACTATTTTAAGAACTTCTAACTTTACTCTTAATTTTCTTTTATCACCTCTTGACTTCAACTTAACACTGTCCAGTGGAGAATTATTCATCTCCTAAAGGATCCTAAGACTTAATTAATAGAGGAGCCAGCCAAAGGGATAAAGCCAGAGATATCAGAAGTAATTACAATTTAATGAAACAAGAATGAACAAATTACCACAAAGCCCAGTAGCCTAGTAAGTGACCTGATAATAAAAAAATTGGTCATCAAATGGATGGCCTCTCTTTTTGCCTCTCCCCCAGAAATACCCTTTTCCTTTACTCTTTTCCTATTCCATCCTTTTCTCATTTTAGAGATTTGTGAAATGATCATAGTTAAGATTACAAATAAAAATCATAAAAATATCATTGTAGGTCTCAACCTCAACATGTATTCACAAGGTAACTATGACATGGGAGTTGCAGGTGAAACTTAAAATTCAACTTTATGTATCTTAGAGTCAAAATTAAGACCTGTTTCAACAAAAGTTAGCTTTTATTGCAGATATCCTACAACCTTTTTTTTTTTGAATGTTTAGCATATTTTAAAGCCTACATGTAACTCATTAATGCCTCCTAAACATAGTTTCCAGGGTGGTCTTCAGCACAAAAAACCACCACAGTACATTTTAGCTGTGTCAATCCAGCCTCAGATAATGTTCAGAATAGAGGGAATGTTTACAGTCCCGTGCTGTTTATTTTGACAAACGCAATCTCTCTTATACTGCAGGAAGGAAAGAAAAGGGAACCAAAAACACAAAACAAAACACAGAGAGAGAAAGAGAGAATCTTTAAATCTGTGGCTATCAAATGTTAAAAATGGAGAAGGGAAAATTAACTCTCCTCCCTCTCCTGAGAGGCAGCAGCAGGGAGAAATTAACTGGGAAGGCAATCACGGTGCTCTGTGTACTTCTGCTGGGGCTGACTCGAAAGCCAGTTCAAGTCCATTTCCGGCCCCTCTCCCAGTCAGGACACCTAACTGCGTTATACACTACAGACTATTTCAGTTTGGGGGGAGCAGGCATGGGTGAGCAAAATCTAGCTGAGAGGAGAAAGACTATCTAGTAGAGACCATTCTTTGTGACAAAACTGGGTATTAGTGAGTAAAGAATTTCCATCTTTCAGCAAGCACCAAGACAGTACAACCTCACATGTTTTTATGTCTACCAGTTCATTGCCTATGTGGACATGTGTTCTTTCACAGATAAGAAGACTGAAGCAATTGAGTAAAGGTTTAAATTTTACCCCAAATTTCTCAACTGTCTAACGACTTGTGGTTTAAGAAACGAATGTGAGTTAATATTGCCTAATGAATATTTAGCCATACAGCAATATTTTCTTCTGAGGGCAGCTAGTTCTAGAAATACATTGAAAGGAGCCTTATCTGATCACATCCTTGGAGAATTCTATTTATTACATAGATAAAGGATGCTAAATTCCAGCGGGTTTGATAACAATGGGGAGGAAAATTAGGTTTAACCATGTCAGAAATATGCTCAATGCAGTAAGTGAAATACAAAAATAAAATGAAAATGCATTTGTCTGTACGTCAATTTGCTAGGGGTGTGAAGGAATCTGCTATGATCCCAAGAATAAAAGACTATGAAAGTCCACTATCAATTACTTCATTAAAAACAGGAGATGATTTAAAGTTGGATATTAAATTCACTTAAGAACATGAGATATCAAGAAGAAATAGACACAGATTCTAAAATATATGACAAGACATGAAAAACAAGCTAAGACGAATTCTAAATTATTATATACGTACACACGTATATATGGGTACATGTACGCACATATATATGTATGTATATATATATACATATATACATATAACATATGCATATACATGTAGCAAGAACTTGTAATGACTAAATTGTTGTATCAATGGGGAAATCCCTGTGCAACTACACATTAAGATATGTTTTCAAATTTTACGCTAAATCATCCTGGCTGCACAGGCATACAGCCAGATGGAAGCTTATGGCTGCTATGTCAATACCTACAGAACACTGATGTCTTCGTAGCTAGTCCAAATAGAGCCATTCCATCTGCCATAAACACTGGGCCCAAAGGCCACATTTATAGATTGCACTAAAAAAGTTAAAATTATTTTTACAGTGAAGGCATTTTTATAGGTTCTGGGAAAAGGGGAACTCAACGTGTGTTCCAAAATACTTATTCTCTGGTGACTGTGAGTGCATTTTCATGTGTGCATGCATAGGGAAATAAAACAACCTTAGGAGGGGATTTTTATGGATGCCAACACTAAATTAACTATGCATTATTATTGTTTCCCTGGGGGTGAGATCGAGCTGATTCTCTTTAGCTTCTTCATTCTTTTTTTTTTCCCCCTAACCACTGATGGTTTCCCACTCCAAATGAAAAATACAGGTTATTTCTAGGTCAACCTGCCAGAAAGTATTCAAGGAGAAGACAGTAAGGCAGATTTAAGGCAAAAAAGGACTCTGGGTCACTCACTGTCCTAAAACCTACTTTGTTGTGATACTCCAGCCCCTAGGGGAGAGTAGGAACCATTGCCCTGGGCACTTACTGCCATTTGAGGTGAAGCTAATATTATAAGTGCCATGTCCTCAACATCTATCTGTGAAATACAGATGACTATATAGATGACTAAAGGAACACTCTTTCAGATTAGTATACACTAGCAGTCAAGGAGGAGTCATAAATCTTTGCTCATATTTTTAATCCTTTGCTCAGATAATACTTAAAAATATATTTAAACTAATTTATTTTGACTTCCACAAAAAGATAAGCATGCATAATTAAAGTGAAGGGAAGAGAAGAAATGAAGAGAATTATTAGATGCTTCTTTATTATAAAAAGACACCAGATGCTAGCTCATGTTTTTCTAGAATCATGCCAGATTCCATAAGAAGAGTGGGGAAGGAAAGTCAACTCTGGTCCCATCTTGCCCTTCATCTAAACTTCAGTGTCTTGGCCACTGATTCTTGGTGGGATTCTTTGCAGAAATCAAATAGCCCATTTGGAGAAATCTGAAATCCTCAAGTGCTATTAAAAAAACATAGGCCAAATGGGGAACAACTTTAAATATTATTAGTGCCATATAAATGTGAGTTATTCAGGAGTAGTCCCACCATACTCAGTATTAAATGGTGCAGAAGGGAGGAAAAGAAACTGCCCGGTCAGGGAAGTAAGCAGACTGAGTCCTGGAGAGGATTAAATCAGGAGAAAGATGTCAAGGTTGTGTCAAACTCTGTGGCAGACATGATTAACTTTCCAACCATTCATGTGGGCAGAAAGTTCATCGTCCAAAGCTAGTAGAACAAACAGCTGAGGTATCAAATGACCTCAACTAAATGGACTAAAAGCTAATTGGTATGGACCTGTGATCACACTAAAAAATTCTCAGGCAGATTCTGCCAGAAATTTGGAATGAGGATACTGAAAAACTAAGACTATTATATAATGGTACATCCCTAACTGAAAGGTCTTGTAGTCATATCAAAGGTAGAGCCATGGTCAGCTAATGGCATATACAAACTGAATTCTGGAAGGACTCCTGTGTGGTTTAGTCAGTTAAGCGTCCAACTCTTGATTTTGGCTCAGTTCATTATCCCAGAATCATGGAATCGAACCCCACACAGGGCTCTGGGCTGAGTCTGGAGCCTGCTTGAGATTCATTCATTCATTCATTCATTCTCTCTCTCTCTCTCTCTCTCTCTCTTTTTCCCCTCCTTCTCCCCTCCCCTTACTTGCTCTTTCTCTAACATAAAAAATAAAAAAGGAAATATTATTTTTTAAAAAAATGCACAATTCTTCCCTAGAATTCAGGTTAACTGCAGAGAGGTGGGAGAGGGGAAAAAGAGAATAGAAAACAAAGAACATGGCCAAGTGTCTCTATAGACCAGGGAAAATATAGCCTTAGTTTCTCACTTTCTACTTCCAGCCTCACTGTAGCATGGATGAACTTCATTCTCTTCCTTGGAGTCAACTGCTGTTTGCTTAAAATAAGCACCCTTTTGATAAGCTATTTAGAATTATTTGGACATAAATATGCCATGTCTAGAACATGTGTATACCCTTCTCTTATGGTTCTTTACACACACAGTGTACCCATTACCATGTGTATGCAAAATACTGCAATCCAGCTCTTTCATGGGTCTTCACACTGTCTTTAAAGAATTTCATTCAGGAACGACCTATGTTACTTAGAGAATCACCAAGAGGAGAAGCTGCTATGATGACTTATAACTTCATGACTAAAATACACAACCTAAGAAAGTAAGTCTACAGACAGATAAGCACACAAACTTTGGAAGCTTTCTGAAAGCTTTGTAACTTGGCTATGTTTCTTCCTTATGTGGCCTACTTTTTCTTTGTGAAAATTAAAAGTCAAGCTTTTCAAGGGAAGAGTCTACAGTGCATGGTTTTCGTCAAGGGCAAAGGGAAGAAGTGAGACAAGGCAAAATCCAGTTTTTGAAGTCAGATTTTATAGAAAAAGAAACTCCAAGTCACAGATGATGATGGGGTATGTGTGTAGAGTGCGTGCAAGTGACAGGGAAAGACTGAGATAGAGAAATGGGAGAGGGGGAGGGGAGGCCTCAGAGGGTCTCTAACTCCAGATTCCATCAAGATCTTCAGGATCCTGACAAGTTCCAGCAATCTCCAGGAAGTTCAGGTGAGCCCATGTTCCTTGTTTTTCCAAGAGACAGATACTTATTTTGTTAGAGAAATCTCAGACATTTAGGCCTCCAAACCCTGATTATGATAGAATGCTATATGAAATTCACCCATTTCTTCCTCGAACTACCTGACTATAATGAGCATATGTTTGAAATGTGTGGAATTTAATTTTCAAGCCTATCAATGATTGACTGATGTGTTGCAAGATATTCCTCTGGAAAAATACATTTTAAATTCAAGTTGTGAATGATAAAGGCCAGATGCCCCTAGCCAGACACACAGCAGGGGGCATCTTTTGCACTGCCATCTTGGGGACACCAGAGTTTGGAAAAAGCTAGGAGCAATAGTTCCACTATTCGTAAAAACGACTTCACTTCACAGGAAGCCCAATTATAAAGAATTAGTTTTCCCTAGAGATAATCCATTACAAACACCCATACGTATGAGAGAAATATTTTACACTCTATACTTATTCTATAATGCAAGTGCCCAACACTGATTCATTGAAACCTTTTCAAAACAAACTCTGAGGGAAATGCTTTACTAAAACGCTTTGTTTCCTTGAGGTATGATGTTCCTTAAACACCCCTGGCCTCCAACCTTAGTGAGGGGTTGGTTGGTTGCTAATAGTTAATACTGGTCCACATCTCTCTTCTGGGAGAAGCTAACCTGTCAAACATTCTGAGCACAGAGATTTCCCTTTTTCTTTTCCTCCCCACTTGGTTCAACAAGAGGCAATGATGTGGATTGGTGTTTTGTGTCACTGCTCTAAAATTTCAAATCTTGTCCTCAGGAAGACTGTGTCAATTTGGAGAGTGGGAGAAAAGGAGAGTGAAGGCAGGCTCACAATAGCCCTCTCCCTGATGTCCTCCGACTTACCCTTAACTTTCGGCTCCTGTGATCTTTGGGGAATTCCTGCACTCGCTGAGTAGTTTTTCTCATTTCCCAATTTTCCCCAAAGTTCATCAGGAAAGGAAGCACTTTGTTTGACACCACGGAGAGTCCACAGTGTAAAGCAAGGTATGCTTTATCGGAATTTGAAAATGCAGTTTTGAGTTACTGATTAAGTTCTATAAAATAAATTCAGCTATAGGATAAAATAAGTTACTGATGATCCATAAAGAATACCGACGAGTTAACCTAGTATGCTTTCAACATTTTTTAAAAAACAAAAACTTACACATAATTATTTGAGATTAAGAAATAGAGACTCCATAACACTTGGCACAGTCAAACACAAAGCCATATTTAAGTCCAGAATTATGAATTCAATTAATAATTAAAGGATTACGCTCATAGGGAAGGTATATATAAAGCGGTAAATGGCTTTTTCAGGTGATTAAACATCTAAATGATGTTTCACACCAAAGAAAAAAGAAAAGTTATTGTGACTATATTCCTTAGCCTGAATAATATTCCTCCAACACAATAAGAACATAATTCAATGAAACTAAAATAGCAGAAGAGAGAGTGAAGTTCCTTTTGCTCATGAAGCTCTGAATGGCTGGCCTGACTGCTTTCTTCAAATTACCAGGGATATCACAGTGACTGCAAGGAAGAGGTGAGGGGAAGAATAAAGTGCGAGCAGCTATGAAAATGGAATAATTATGAGAGGCTGGATTAAAGAAGTGAATAATTTGCAGTCAAAATGATCTCTATAGAAAGGCGGTGATATAATTAGACATCTTAAAGCCAGTAAGAATTTCGGGGTCATTCGTGAGTGGGAGAATGCTTGGATTTTTGTAAGCTAGCATCGGCTAAATCCTTCTCTTGACATAGTACAGCAATTATTCTCCCATAAGCCTTCACAGGATACAAATTGGACAGTGTACAAGTAATTACTGATGAATGCGAATGTACTGCTCAGTGATGAGATGTTTTCAGAGAAACAGAATGAAGTAGATGGAAAAGGTATTCTCATCAACTTTGAATAGATATATCCAAAGATACACTGTGAATACTACAAAAGATGTGAAGAGGTGTTCAGTAATGTCATTGTAAAGGGTCATTTATAGATTTTTTTTAAAAAAGCTCTTATTGTAACATGTAAAGGGAATTGTATAGAACCAACAATAAATACACACTGCAGCTATCCAGGGCAGTATGGATGCTAAATAAATACACTGCATTCACTTTAAGACTTTATTTATTTTTTTTTTAATTCCTGTGGTTGGAAACTTATAGCCCCCATGATACAGATTCCGTTGTATCTAATAGAAATTAAACACTGAATTTCTTTCAGTGTCAATAATAGTTTTTCAAAGGTATATACTTAATTTCGTTACAATTTCCCTAAAAGTTATCTATATGTTCTCAGAAAAATTAATACAGAGACACTTCTAGAATACTAAAAATGCTGCTATTTGGCCATATTGGGTCTACCATTCTTGCTTTCCTGTTGAAGCTCAATCCTTTGTGCATTCACTTTTCACAGCCAGTCCGATCGGTAATCTCACGGCTCCCATGTGCTGTAGCTGAGAAGCATCACCACGCCCGGACCAAGAAAAGGGTCTGGCATTTTGGAATCTTTCTTCCAGAATGGCAGGACATGTTCAAGAATTAAAATGAGTGTTCTGCATTGGCCTAAACCTTGTGTACTCCTCAAAGAAATACAAATAAAAATCACAATCCAGAAGAACTGGGCATTTTCTACATGTACGTTTACATCACAAAATACATAGATTATTTAGTATTTCATATATTACGTTAATAATGCATTATATCGAACTCAGAAATATGTTCGGGCTCCAGACACGCTCTTTCTCAGAGCTTCGTTATCTTAATGAGAGAACAATGCTAAGAGTCAAAAAGGAGTAGAACCTTCAGAACTACTGTCAATATATAAAGGGACCCGTAGGATAGCCCACTAGGCTGGGCTTGGTGTCTGCAATCAGAAAAGCCCCCCCCCCCCCCCAGTTCTGGACTCTACCCCTTTCAAGGTAAACCATCTCAGGCAATTTAATCTTCCTTGGCCCGTGCAGATTGTTGTGGGAATTAAAGGAAATGTCAGTAAATATACTGCATCGGAATGCCTAACTACAGACAGGGGGTTCACTATAGCTTCGTCTCACAGACAGTGGCTAACGTCTTGCTGTGCTCGTATTTGCAAGGGTCTCTCATTCTGTTGTCAGGCATGTTTTATGCAATTTGATTCTAACGATGAAAGTACCAACATCAGTGAGTGATTTTATGTTTGATAATACATTGGCAAGGTCTCAAGGTTTAGGTGTGAGCAACTTACTTGGAAGATGCTACTTTGAATGGGAATGCAAGGGGTTGAGTTACCAGTACTGCCCTGGCACTGGGAGTTCCCACAGCCCTGTGCCCTCCAAGGGAGTCTCTCACAGTAGACACAAATATCACTTAAGTGTATGTACCGCATTCCAAAGGCTGCAAACACATCTCCAATGGATTGTCCTTGAATTTCCCTGAGTTTTTAATACTTTGGAAAATAGGAGAAGAATATTTCAGCAGAAACAGTGAAACAGAGAACCCAAAGGTAAGCTTAAGAAAATTCATGTGGAGGTCCAGAAAATCTACTCACCCCATTCATTGTTTTGTATACTTTTCATGTGGATCCTCATTTGGAAATATTCTGGGGCATATGAGGAAGTTCAAGGGAGTTGATACATCAGATGATATGGTGCCCTACACAAGCAGCCTATGTTCGTTCAGTATTTATTAAACATCTTCTATGAGCCAGACATGGCTCTGTCCCGGACGGCAGTGATAGAGTATTAACAGAAACAAAACAGAAAAAACACCCTTCTGTTCTGGAAGCATATATTCACCTGTGTGCATCCTCTCAGGGAGGAGAATCTTCAATATGAGAACAGACTCCTCTTTTGATATAAATTAGAACAATAGCCCATATTCATATTTGTATACGTTAAAACATAAAGAAAACACAAGGATTACAGGAAGCCATGTTTAAGTAGCAAGAGATGGTGGGTCAAGTAAGTTGGGGGAAGACAGATTATTCAATAAATGACACCAGAAGTGGTTAGCAATCTGGAACAAACTAAACTTGAATTGAAACCTCCTATCTTACATACACACACACGGGCACGTGCGTGCACACACACACACACACACACACACCAGTGATTCGAATGTATAGTAAATGAAAATATGCTGGAAAAATCTGGAAGAAAATCTGAATAATTTTAGAATAAAATGTCTTCTCTAAGTATGAAATTGTATGTAGAGGTCATAAAGTTAAGGATTAATAACTCATCCTACATAAAAATTAATAAAACACTTTGCATTGGACACTCCGTCATAATCAAAATCAAAATCCAAAGCAAATATCTATTTTTGTTGTATATGTAAAAAGTCACCTAGACATCAAGAGCAGTAGACAAAGAGCTTACTTACAGGGAAGAATTTACTAATGGACAGGGAAATACTACCTTAACCATTTTGAGGATTTTGGATTCTGGAGAAATAATTTATGTTTAATGACTATCATCAATTATTACATCTAGCTTTCAGTTAAAATTATAAACCGTGTGTCCACTGAACTTAAACTAAATACCTAATTTGGCTTCATCTTTAAAATACTGCTTAAACAAAAAAGTTGTTTTCTCCCAGCACAGTATTGGATTAAATAAGTAAGCAATAGCCATAAGAGGAGCAGAATCTTCAATATGTCAACAGACTCCTCTTTTGATACAAATTAGAACAATAGCCCATGTTCATTTTTGTATATGTTAAAATATAAAGAAAACACAAAGATTACAGGAAGTCATTTTCAAGTGGTCCCCTGTCTTTTAGTCAAACACAATACAAATTTACTTTGGTTGCATTCACATTTACACTAATTGTGATGGCTAGGGCACTTCTTTATCTACAAGGACAACAAAGTAACATTACTGGTTAGTATTTCTCAGTTCACCTTTCTAGTATACATTGTATTTCTCTAATAGAAAAGAACTTAAGTGAGAATTCCATTCATTCTCATCAGCATTAATTTTAGAATATTTTACATAAATGCAAGTCTTTAAAAAGCGTGATTGCAAAGTTACTTGAACAAAAAGTTTATGATGAAGACATATATAATATACTAAGCAAAACCTCAAACACTATGTTCTTATAAATATTTGTTATAAGAAATTTCAATTCAGATTTTATAAACCTTTAAGCAAAATGCAAAATAAATCCTGTGTATTGCAGTATGTTAATAATAAAAACCCCAAGACTTATCAAAGTCTTCTATTATAGGTCTCTATCCTACACCTTATTACGTTCCCCATAATGCTTTACATCAGCAACTTTGGAAATAATTAAAACCCACCAGCATCATGGAATAGTCAGGATTCTTGATATTCCCAGTGACAAAAGCATCATTCCAACTACCTTTAAAAAAGAACAAGGAAAATAATGTTTGGGGCATAATGGCTCCAGAAAGGGCTGGGTCCAGGAACTAAAAAAAAAAAAAAAAAAAAAATGTTCATACTTAAATTAGCTCTCTTTGTAACATAATTTGTCAGACTTATGCTACATCACAGGCTCAGCAGATCTACATTTTATTCAACCAGGCTTATTCAACACAGGCACTGGTCCATCTCGGTTGGACCCATGGTATGTCAAGTCTGAGTCATAAGCTGACCCCCAAGGGTAAACTGAACTTCACCTAGTGGAAGACAGGGAGTAGGTTTTCATGAGTTATTTGAGCTGTTGTTTTCAGAAGAAAAACAAATGGATGTGGGATAGGCTAAAGTCTTTCCTTCATATCTGTATAATCCTCATAACCATATTGCTTTATATTCCCTGTTCGTTTTCATTCACACTTTCTCCTGAACCTCATCTATTCTCTCTGCAACCTGTAGTTACTATAATCACTTTTCTTTTCTAAAGAATGGGAAAGGTAATTAGTTGGTTGTCTGGACCCTAAAATCTTCTTTTCTCTGGCATACAACCTCCTCCTTATACCCAAAGTGACCGATTTACTTATTGTTCTTTACATTTATTTTAAGAGAGAGTGAGTTGGGGGGGGGCAGAGACAGAGGGAGAGAAAGAGAATGCCAAGCAGGCCCCAAAGGGTCAGTGAGGAGGCTCAGACTCAGGAATCATGAGATCATGACATGAGCTGAAACCAAGAGTCAGACACTTAACCAACTGAGCCACCCAGGCGCCCCACAAAGGGACCGATTTAAAACACAGACCTAACCATAGCACTACTGATCATTCAAACTCAAGAAATGTCCATTGACAGGTCTCCCATCTTTGACACCTCCATTCTACCCATTACTTCAATACCTAATCTCAGGAGATAACTTCGCCTTGAAATAAGAACAAAATAGAAGGAATACGTTATGTGGGAAATGATCCTTTTCTTTAAAAAAATAATTAAATAAAAAATCTGATATGGGGCTGAATCATTTTTTTTCCTCCTGATACTGTGCTTCCAGTACAACTAAATTGAATATTTGCACAAAGATTAATTCACAGATATGTTAGAATAAGACACTTTATAGGACTCATAATAAACGAAATTCTCCGAAGTGTAGCCTTGAATAATGATTTTTGCTCTGCAGTGTGAAAGTGCCTCAAAGTTGGAAGTTTTTTGGCTACACTATTATAAACTTCTATATCCATCACCATGTTTTCTATTCATAAAAAAATCTGTGCTACCATGGTTTAATAATGTCGGCTTATAGGCTTACACTTCTGCCCCCCCACCAAAAAAAAAAAATAATAATAATGTTATATTCTATGGGACAGTTTTGAACTACCAAAGTGCTCAAAGCAATCATATTTTCCCACTTTTCTCCGTAACCTAAAAACACAAAGGCAGCATCTACAGATACCTTGTAATAAGTTCATTAAAAAAAAAAAATGAGCTTTGTGAATGCCTCGTGACGTTGGGCACCATTAATTTTGTTAGCAAGATGGCTTAGCCTGCGCCTAAGCTGACAGCACACACCAAAGGGATCCAAAAATCAAACTATGGTCAAGGAGATTCTGCAAAGCCCCATTACCACATGGCAGCTTATCTTAATTCTATTTTGCTTAAAAAGAGTTTGTGGAATATCCCTGACACCTAGAAAGCCCTGAGTGAGGAGCAATAGATTATAGAGAGAGAGAAAAGGGACGCTGGGGGCAACTAGTGAAACAGACACTTTAGCGCTTTCGCCTCTTAACGTATTGACAGTAAGCGAAAATTATTGTCTTTTCTGGCCATTTTGACTTTGTTTACACCTCTGTCATTCAGCATGCCATTCACAGTAACGAAGAGCGTGAGTTCTGGAGTAAATGGTTTCAAACACTGGCTCTGGCACTATTTTCATGTGCTTCGAAAATCACTAAGCTTCCCTGTGCTGCCGCTTCGGCACTGGTAGAACGGGGATAATGCCACCTACTTCATAGGGTCACGGCCGAGTTTACGTCATGTCACGCCAGGAAAGTGCTTAGGCGCAACGACACACCCAGTACCTACTCCGAGCGTACGAAACACCATTATAGTTATGCAGCTCATCCACTGTGGGAAGAGATTTCTCAGACGCTAGGTGCAGTATCAAACCAGAGCCAGCAAATAAAGGCAGAGATACAGGCTCCACGCAAGCTGGGACGTGGCGTTAGTCTCAGAAGCAATACTAAATGCAATAAGGTGCGTTGAAAACCATAACGTGTGATACCAGTGTGTGTCATCAAAACGAGGAGCAATGCCTTTTTTGAAGTTCTGGGGACCACTTGGATACACCACCCAGTAGGTATTCTTCTACTGTCTTTTGTACCTCATCCCCAGTCTTCAGAACCGTGATAAAGGGATTGAGTCTAGGTAGGTGGTCACACAAATCATCTGTTCTGTAGCAAGAGGAAGGGGGCGAGGACGTGTGCAGCTGTGTGAGATCCTGAGATCTCAGGGTAGGAAAACTGATAGAAACTGACGGAGTTTTACCTGTTGGCTGTTTGGTGGTGAACTTCTCAAGAGAGACGGTATGTGGCTTATTTCTTTAATATCACTCCCTTCCCCAGACAAGGACGAGTTATCTACCTCGGCACACTTGAACAAGTCAAATAATCTGTGGTTTTCTGAACTTCTCATTACTCTTGGTCATAGAATGAGAGACCAGGAACTATAAGTTAGTAAGACATTTCTGTAGTTTATAAATGGCTTCCATTCTGATGGGGCTTCGGGAGAAAAACAGACTTCATTTTTCTAACTCATCACCAACATAAAAGCAGCCAATTGAACTTTGGGGAAAAAACGATACCAAAAAAACTTTTAGGTAGAAATCATTAACAAATATGTTTTTACTTTTAGACTATGAAGATTTATACAGAAGTCGCAGATTTAAATAACATTTGAACATTAAATTCAACATCTATTTGAATCAATTCTTGATTTCCATTTTTCTTCTGTTTTTAAGCCCGGTGTTCTAAAATGTCCACATAATCTTTAAAGTACTTTGTGTAGCTTAGAAAGGTACAAAAGCTTTTAAAATAAAACCCAAATAGCTTGGCAGACTTCATAGGATTATTTACTGTTAAAAGATCTATTTTCAGGAAGTATCAGTTTTGCCCTTTCTATTAAGATAAAATATAATCATATAAGGTATAATCTGGCATCCCTTAAAAATTAATTTCTCTTTGTTTCTCACTGGACTCTCATTTTCTCTCCTGTAGCCTCTTTTATAATTTCATCCAGGAGCATTTGCATCCTTCATTAAGCGACAATGCACACATCAGATAATCCCTCTACATAAGCCTGTGGGGCACACTTACCAATGTAAATTTGGAGGTACAAAGAACAAGTTAAAAATTTTCGAACACTATTACTCACTGCTCCCCATCAGCCAAGCGAGCAGGAAGGAAGATGATGAAATCGGGCCTCTGGCTCAGATAAAGGCTAGCGAAACAGAAGTGAAGTCACCTAAATATTCCAAAGGTGCTCTTTTGTGAGGTCAGGGATGGGAGAGGTCATATGCCTTTTGAGGTGGTCCTTGGGAGAAAGGATTTCAGTGATGTAGGGAGTGTAGGTGAGAGCGTGACTGACAGAGTCAAAGAAGTATAGCACTGCATGTCTGAGACACCTTAGCCAGGTATTACCAGGTGACTTTGGGTCTCTCTAGTTCACTGGGCCTAGGTTAGCTTATCTCTAGAGACGATAATGCTTACCCGTGACACATTGTATTTTCCATAAAGGGCCACAACAATATTTCTGGTCCTACATGCTCTTCTACAATGTTGCTACTCGCAATAAAGAGGCAATCTATTTACCTTCCTCTTGAACCCACACGAGACTTTCCGGCTGCTTTTCCAGACAGAGTGTGGTGCAGCTCACATCACCTAACTTCTGAGATCAGGCCATAAAGGGTGATATAGTTGTCACCTGGATCTCTCCCTAAGCGACACGAACATATTGGTCTCTGGGCCATCATGTAAGAAGTCCAGGTGCCCTGAGTCTACTAGGGGAGGGCGACCACGTGGGGAACCCACCCGGAGAGAGAGTTGTTTGAATCGTCCCAGACAAGGCACCACATAGGAGAAGGAAGAAGTCTTAGGACTGTGACCTCGTAAGAGATGCTAAGCCAGAACCACCCAAACCGCCCTTGAATTCCTAACCCCACCACAGAGACCAGCAGAGATGATTAAGGTTTATTATTATTTTCAGCCACTAAGTCATGTGGTGATTGGTTAGGCAGCAATAGACAACTAATGCACTGCCATTTCATGGGTGAGTCTTAGAAGGCACATTTTAAAAGTTTAAGAGTAAGTTCTCATCAAGACCAGCTGTTTGTGAATATGTTTTCATGTGCTACATGCATTTCTAGACCGTCTTTCTGTTCTCTGGCCTAATAAGAAGAGGAAAAATACTTGTCATCTTCTGTAATAAATTTTTCTGTTCTCTGAAATTCTCTTCCAAGCATAATTTTTGTAAAGGATAATAAAATATTCAATGAGGAAAGGCACAGACCTTTCTCTGGTGCCCTTTCTTTTTAATATACCTTGAAAACGGAACCGAATGAATAAATTATGTCTCTATCACCAACATTATTTTCTCATCTATTATTCCTCATATTCTAAATCTACAAAGCGAGTTATTTTGATGGGGTGAGGACTATAGTAAGTGTGGCGACGCACCACATATCATTAATTAGGGCATTCTTAATAAAAATTATCAATCCCAGTATTCTCTAATTAAAGGAGTAATCATGTCTGAGCATAACAGACCATACACCGATGCCAACACGACAAGGTTATGTAGCCAGTGGAACAAAACTGCCTCTGGGCAGGGACCAGTCTGTACTCCCACACCCTGGAGCTTACTCAGACCTTTACAGAAGATGCAAACCTTCATGGATTGGCCGTGCTAAATGGGGCCACGGCCAACTGAAACGCCTCCCCTTAAGAGATGGGAGAAGGGAGGGCTCTTGTTTCTCAGAACGAGGAAACAGAAAACTTTGCTGGGGGCAGGGGGCTGACAAAGCAACATGACAAAGTAGCCCAAGACATCTCAACTCATCTCAAAGCATAAAAAACAGACACGTGTCCCAAAAGGGTCGGTGTAAAGCATCCCGTACTTAGTTTCGGTCTTGACATGTTGCCATTATTCTCAGGGACACATCAGTATAATCTCACTTGCGTTATTCCTTTCCCTACCCTTCCTGGTGATGGCCGCGTTTCCATTCACGCACATAAGGCATACAACGCTTGCTCTCCTCTCCCTCCTGCACAGGCCGCTCAGCCTCCAGGAGCTCGACACCCTCGCTTTGGGCAGAATGGCTGTGCTCTGAGGGTCTGTCGAAGCCGGCTGGGTACAGCCCTTCCAAGACCACAGGAGGCACACTGGGTGTCACAGGCGACCCTGCTCCGCAAAGTGCAGCGCTTGTGGCCGTCTGAGCCTGCTGCCTCTCTGGTCCCTGTGCCTACGTTGCAGAAGCTGAGCTAGAGGGCTGGGCTGAAATGCTAGGTGAACAGTAAGTAGAGCAATGGCCGGGGGAGAGACACGCCAGCCTCGTCAGGTTTAACACCCCAAAATATAAAACCTTACAGCTCCTTTCCGATGAGGAGCACAAGCTGGCTTTTTGCAGACAGCGGTTTTGTCTGTCTTGAGACAGTGTCATGGTGGGGTCGGCCCATTTGCTGACCCCTGTCTTCTTCACCCTGAATATTTCATCTTAAATGCTGGACTGATTTTCAAAAAGATCCGTGATACAGAGCAGAGTCGAAAAGGTGAAGAGTCAAGGGTCCTTGAGGAATTTTGAGTAGGACAGTCTAGTAACAAGGGCACTGAAGCTACAATTAAGTAGCCTTGAGGAGCTCTGAGTAGGTGTAGACAGCAACCCGACTGTGCGCTCAGTCTCACAACTGTGGCTGCAAAGCACCAAAGATTTTTCTACGAACAGATGGTTCCTACCTCACCAAGTTTTGTGGTACATGTGTCTTACGCTTTCTTATAAATTTATCCTATAATGCCCTTGACTTTCACTACATCCAGAAGGATATAGATAGTGCTTCGAAACAGAAAAGCGGGCCCCATTGTAAAACAGCAGTGCCTAAAGTGACTAATTGCATATTATCTCTGATTTATTCCCTGGCTTGTTCATCAATTCTTTACCATTTATGGAACCAAGCAAAAAACAAATTGGAAATATCTTCATAACCTTCTTGTGCAGAGCTAGTGATACCATATGATTCATTGCCAATATCATCTTTCACAGGCATGCATTCCAAGAACCTCCCACACGACACTCTCCATAAAGAGTGAAGCCAGTTGCTGGCTACGAGGGCAAAATCTTCAGGATGATGAACAAAGACAACCGGGATCCTTGAAAACCTTTTAGTTATAGTCCAGTCTTGTTATACCAAAAAAAAAAAAAAAAAAGGGAAGAAGAAAGAAAGAAAGAAAGAAAGAAAGAAAGAAAGAAAGAAAGAAAGAAAGAAAAAGAAAGAAAGAAAGAAAAAGGATTTAGACACAGTCGTCATGGTCAAAGAATTTTAAATCATAAAAGGAGTCCTTCCCTTCTTTGATAAGTGGCATCAGCTTGCATCAAGTTTCCCTAGCCAGAGGGTCCACGTGTGAAGTCAGTCTTGATTTGTCACATACTGTCCATCAAATCCTTAAAGTTTTTTGCCTTGGTCGCTTTGCTAACGGCCGCCTCACTGCCATCCATTCTCTGCATAGCACTCCCAATAAAATCTGTGCTCTTTGTCCCGGCTTCCCTGCTTTTTGAGCTCTGGTCCCTGCCTGTCTGACTAGTACTTTCCCTGGTCATGCTGGCTTTTAAAACCTTTTTGAATACTCGAAATCTGTACTTGCCAGGTAGATGCTTACCATTCATATATCTTCGCATGGCTGGCTTCTCCGCCCACGTCTCCTCTGAAAGCATCTTCTGAGGGACCTACCCTGACATTCTTTTCTAAATCAGTCATTCCGTTATCCATCTCTCTGTTCTACTTTTATCATTACATTTATTTTCTGACATAATCTTGCTCATTTTACTTGGTTATTGTCGTCTGCCTCTGCCATTTCCGGGATATGCTCCCTGAGATCAAGGAGTTGGTCATTTTTGCTAACTTGTTATGACCGGTGCCTTGGACTGTTCATAACATGCAGCAGCGATCAGTAAGCATTTTTTCAAAGAGTGAATGAATGGAAGTGACCTATGAGAAACGATGTAAGAGATAAAGGAGGAAGAAAAAGATGTGTCATAAACATTTTCATCATTAGGTTTAAAATAAAACCTCGTATTATGTATTGCTGATATTTTATAAAATATGTTAAGATATCATTTATTTTGTCACATTGTTTGAGGTACACATGTGGAACAGAGGTTTTACCCGTTGTACTCTTCTACATTCATTCAGTCTCCCTATTTACATTCATTCAGTCATTGCTTATCAAGGAAGTGAAGTTTGATTGCAAGCATTATCAAAAGGTAGAGTTAGCGAACCTGGTTTCTTGTCGAGACTTGTAAAACGCAAACATACAAGAATTCGAACACATTTTTAATAATTACTGTTCAATCATGTCCTCTAATCAAGGCAGTGCTTCTTAAATATCTTTCAGAATTTAAAGGTAAATAAGACAACGTGTATTTTTTTTTTCTCTAGTGTTTTCAAATGGGTAGCAAATGCTCCACATGTAAAAGTGAGGAAGTATGCAAATGGTCGCACCTATGTGCAAACAACCCAAACGGTCTTATAAAATGTGAGGAGACATTTAAAGGCATTCCACCACATAAGGGCTGTCACCTCAGAGCTCAAAGGAACCCAAATAACGTCTACGTTCGTTCTCTTTGCCTCCTCCATTCACGGAAGCTATTTCTCAGCCTAAAATTTCACAAGCACGGTCTCGATAGGGACAACTTCACATTTGTCTACTTTGTTCATGGTATTGGATATCGTAAATTGTTTCAAATGAGCCTTAATACACGTTCCATATTTTAGCAGGGCCACAAAGCCAAGCACAGGTAGATCTGAAGGGTGGCATATTGCCGTGGGAAGAATGGAACTCACAAGGTCAAACGGACAGATGCCTCCCCCAAACTGACTGATGTACTACCTTTACAGCGAGGTGTTCTACTTATACAAGCCTTTGTTTCTCACTTACGAATTAGTAGCTCATCTCACAAGGTCATAGTAGAAATTAAATGAGATGGTAGATGCAGATGTTGCCAACACGATGTCAGGCACACACTGTCCTCTCTTCTAGTCACCGTTTTGACACTTGCTGGCAGTGAGACCTTGTACATTCACTCATCAGGTCTGGGTTTTAGTTGTCTACTTTCAAATGATAGCAGTACATCCTACATGTTCTTAAACGGATCAGATGAAAAAGTCTAAGATTCTTGTACATAAGAGTAATCATCTTGGTCATTCACATAGGAATGGTATGTTCAATGTTTCTGATACTCCGCTACATATTAATTTCTGTTTTCTTTAATTTCATCTCTGCTTTTCCATGTACAAGTGCTAAAATTAAAGCTGATTTCCTTGAGAAAGCCACCACCCTCTTTCGAGTGCATCAAGTGCCAAGTCTGTTTAAAGCTCAGCATGCACAGCGTGTTATAATGTAGGAGGCAATGGTGGTCCTCTTGGTAATGTTCTTAAATGCACACATACCAAGTTTTTAAATCTCTAAATAAAATATCATACAAGAATGTTTTGACTTTAATGTAGATCATCTGTATTTTAAAAAGCAATTTGGGAAATAAAATAAGATACTTCAGCCACATAAAGACTCTCCCCTTCCCCCAGCGTTCAGCCCCCCTAACTACACCCAGATCAGGACCCAGGAGCTGATGGGATGGATGGCCAAAGAACTTGCCTCACCACTGAAAAATCCCCTCAGCTTCTAGTTTCGTTTTTGCAATATACTCGAACCCAACTTCACTTGGTTCGTTTCATATTTTGTCATATAAAAATAAAACACAGATAAAGAAATGCAGTCGAAAATGCATTTGTATTTTAATCGAGAACTGTGTGTTCAGGAATTATCGCTCATGCAAACAGAGATAGTAATCAATCATAAGTGCTCCTTTGTATCTGCAGCAACTTATTACAGAGAGAAGTATTTCTGGATTCTGAGAAATTTGCTGTCAGAAACACTACACAGAACTCCTTTCTTTTTTAATTTTCTCTGAAAGGAGAAATGAAGTAGGAGGCATGCTTTTTTCCTTTGCTGTGACCTGAAAATAGACAGGAACAGACAATCTTTAACATTGCTATTTAAATTAAAACTCTGAAAGGAACATTAGTCATTGTTTTTATTTAGTGTTGATAATCATAGTAAGATGGTCATACTTTATAAATGTGTATATGTATGTAAGTGTATTTATTTTAATGGTGATTCAGAAGACAGCAAGGGACTTGGGACAAGAACCCAGAGCTTCTTTATGTCCTATATTACTTCCATACTATATTTCCTTGTCTAATTTGCACTAATTAGAGATATAGTTGAAATAAAAAGAATTCGAGTTATCTGAATCGTTAGTAAGTATGTATACACACATCTAGAACAAAGGAATTGTTTTCACATCCAACAATTAAGACTTGGGGTCACTTTTCGCAATTAAACAATATTTTTACAATTCAGCACAGACCTACTTTCAACCTCAACTTTCCGTATGTAAATTGTCAACTTTGATAAATGTGTAACAATTTTAATCACTCATCAGCATAAACCCCAATCTGTAATTTGCTTTGTGAATGTTCTTAAATCTTTCCACACACTTCATTCTTTATTTCAAATAGCATGTACACACCTTCCTGATGGGAACCATATTTTTCTTTTTTGCGATGCCTCATAATATAAGTACTGAGAGATGGAGACAGTGAGATCTTAGTAAAACACGGTTGTCTGAGTTTAGTCATGTAGGTTGTAAGTACCCCACAGGCAGTTTAGTTAATTATCTCCATGTTCTCCTCATACTTTATGAAGTCAAGAGCTAAGCAGAAGAGCATTTCAGTAGTGGACTTATATTAAGTAGGAATCACGTCTAATTCACATGATTCAGAACACGCACACCATGCGCCTCAGCTGATGAGGGCTACATAGACTTGCATCTTCCAGTATGTGTCTGGGAGACAACACGCGAAGGGCAAATCCTATAGGACTTTAAGATAGACAGTACTGTCCAAGGGTTAAGAGTGTAATGTTTAGAGTTAAGGAAACCTAGGTTCAAAATCACACTTTCTTACGTGAACACAAACAACCTACTTCAACCATTTAATCCTCAGGCTCCTCTACGGATTGGGAACAATAACGGCGCCTACCTCATTGGATATGTCCAGCAAAGGTCGTACGTTAATGTATACGCAATGCTTTGACCAGTGTCTGCACATGATTATTCTTCATTTGATAGTACTGAGAATCATAGTTTTAGCCTATTATCAATGCTTTCTTTAATGCTGCTTAACTTTTGCCCACTATTCCTTCATTTCATAAATATTTACTGAGGACCAACTATGTAAAAAAGCACTGACCTAGGTGCTAGTCGCACAAAGCATACATCTCTGTTCTCGGGGATTTTGTAGTTACTCTATTTCTACTGTTACTCTTAACTCCATACCATGCATTCGCAACCATATCTTCTATTGTGTTACAGTTTTAATGCCATTATTCCGATTATCTCACAAGGAAATATAAAATTTTGACTGATAAGTGGTTCAAAGAAGAGTGGGTTCATGCTACAAGGACCTCATTGTTTCTCTGTGTGGAGAAACAGACCTGACGTACAGCTATCATCCAGAGACTCTCAAGGTTAGAGAGAACTGAAGGAAAACCCAATTAAATAAGTTTGTGTTTGCATGTTATTTATTCTCCTCAATGATTCTCCCCTGTACATTTTCTATCTCTTCGTCTAAAGTTCATTCTCTCGATTTCTTGTCACTTTCTCAACTGACTATGATGTAAGATAAATAATTACAACCAAAAAATAAGGCTAGGGTATAAATGAGAACACAATATAGTAAAATCTTGTTAATCCAATGCTGCTTCATTCAAAATAACATTCAAATCGAATCAACAGTTATTCCCCAGTCAAATAGATACGGTTTTCTCATTAAAATTGTTCATTTAATACAAAGCATGCATTATGAATTATTTAAGGCAGAAATTAGGTCCCCAGAGTACCTTGCATTATTAAAGAAGTAGAATAATTCCAAGGGATGCCAGGAAACAGCTGTATATCAGCTACAGTGAAACTGTATTTGTGGACCACTGTGATAACTTGAGGCTGTAGGATTTGGTACATAAGCTAATCATTCGTTCTCCCCTTCTCTACAAATATTCAGGACCATTTCTGTAAGTTTACCACACTTTCCAGGAGAACATTTCCCTGCTTCTCCTGACAGCCTTCGTTATCTGCTACAGATTTGATTTTTGCTAATTAGTAAAATTAAGTAAAGAAGTTTTTCCCTCAACTATGATCTATTTTTTCAGTGATGAACTGGTTTTTATAATCTCCTTACATTTCTACAACTGAAAATTTCCCATTGTCAATTGCTACGTTTACGTAACCGGAGACCTAAAAGCAACTTGGGTATCACGAAAAGGTTCTAAGTGTGCTTTGGGGAGGGAAAAAACATAGAAGTTACAGGCTGTAGTTTTAGAGATAAATTTCCTCAGCGTAGCTATCTTTGAAATGGATTTGGTTGTGATTTGATGTGCAGAGGATCTTTGATGCTTCGAGGATCCAGACCTAATAAAATTTTAATGTTTAAGAACGTGAGGATCATCAGATTAGTGTTACAAGAGAAGGGGCGTCTGGGTGGCTCAGTCAGTTAAGTGTCTGACTTCAGCTCAGGTCATGATCTCCCGGTTCATGGGTTTGAGCCCATCATCAGGCTCTGGGCTGACAGCTCCGACCCTGGAGCCTGCTTTGGGTTCTGTGTCTCCCTCTCTCTCTGCCCCTGCCCTACTCACACTCTGCCTCTCTCTCAAAAATAAACAAACGTTAAAAAAAAAAGAAGTGTTCCAAAAGCAGAAATTACTAGGACTGTTTAAAATGCTGTGAACTGTATCGCCTCATTGTAAAGGAAAATCTGGTTTCAGTCAGAATCCCTGCAGGAAGGGATGGTATTTCTCTTTTAAAACTATTAGGCAAGTTAAGAGCCAACAGTACAGAAAGCATGGTCTGAGCTATCGGGCATGATTTTAGTGTAAGGTTTCCCCTCTGTTCTAGGATGCGTAACTGAGAATAATTATTCCCTGCTGTGGCCCGAGTTGTGTCAATATGACAATTCATTTGAGAGATTTGTAAATCATTAGAAAAGGTTTATAGTATTTTATCCCCCTAAGGACCACAATGTGCTATGTCACCATGGTGATTTATGACTCCTTCTGAATTTCCTTGGGATAAACCCTGTACAGTTTAACATCCTATACTCTTTAAATTAGCCAGCATTACTATCTCCACATGATCCATTTGTAACACAGAGAGGGGTAGATTTGAAAGTTAAATCACAAAGGCATGTGAGAGCAGCATATGTGTTTTGTAGTAATAACTCATATAATAAAACTACAATTCTAAGGAAAGCCAGTTCAATTCATAAAAGAAGCATGATAGCACTAACCTTACTGTTTAATTTATTAAAACATTCATTCAAGGGGCGCCTGGGTGGCGCAGTCGATTAAGCGTCCGACTTCAGCCAGGTCACGATCTCGCGGTCTGTGAGTTCGAGCCCCGCATCAGGCTCTGGGCTGATGGCTCAGAGCCTAGAGCCTGTTTCCGATTCTGTGTCTCCCTCTCTCTCTGCCCCTCCCCTGTTCATGCTCTCTCTCTGTCCCAAAAATAAATAAACGTTGAAAAAAAAATTAAAAAAAAAAAACATTCATTCAACAAATATTATTGTTGGCGATTGGTGCACAATTTCTCACATCAACAGAAAACCGAAGATATGACCCCGACCCTCAAAATGTGTAGACTAAAAACCTTTATGAATTTCTCCTACTCTCTCATTTCAGCTCCATCAAAACAGAGTCAAAATGTAAAACTAACAAACGTGCCAGCCTCTCTCTGCCTTCTCCCCAAACTTCCTTTTGGAGCAGAGCTAATAGCCAGTAAACCCCATTTTATGCCAGATGACCAACTGCAATCACTACTCTGTAAAGAGATTTCAGAAGCCAAAAGAAGTGGGCGGTCAGCTCAGCTCCTCTGGGAACAGCCTGTGTGCTGCTCACAGGGTTAATGTCTTCGAACAGAGAACCCCGACTATTTTTCTATTTCTGCTCAAGAGGAGAAGGCATTTCTCCTCCTGTCTCCCTTGGAACTCCAAATATGTACAATTTCCATTGTTAGGCTTAAGGAACCCCTGCTTATCCTCTAAGGTGGATGTCCCCCTGCATCGTCTTCCCAAGTAAGAACTAGTCAGTCCTACCCTTCTCTATGTCCCCCTAGTACTTCTTAGATTCAACTGTGAGTCTTGATAACTGTGCATCCTGCAGTGTGGACACATTCCTCGCTGCAGAGCCAGAATACAAATGGCAGGAGGGGAGGACCCATGTCCCGCTTTATTCATCTCGTATTTCCAGAGTTTAGAAAAGTACTTGGCATTGATGAGGTACTTAATGAGCTACAGGATGGGCCATGAGCCCTCTTTTCAATGGTTTTAAGTACTTCTGCATGATGGAGTGGTGGGTTTGCCTTCTATAGCTCCAGAATCAGAACAGAGTCCCGGAAGGGGAAACACGGCAAAGATCATGTTGGAATCAACAAAAGAAACCACCATCAGTACACAGAAACCACCAATAACTAGAAAGGAGCCTGTCACCGCATGTATTTAAGCCGAAGATGAACAGCAATTTGGTGGCAGTAACGGCGAAATCCGAAAACCTGACTGGTTTACACCTTGTGGAATTTAATTTTTCTTGTTTCTATTTTCTACACGTGTAGTGAGCCTGCAGTGCTTTCTTTGTGGTTTTGAAAGGAAGGACGAACCTACTTTACATGTCACAGGAAAAGGTGTCAACAGACCATGCCCTTTGATAACATCAGTCTCCACTATTGATTCTACGTTCCACTTTACTTTTTTAGACCCTTGTCCAGGTTTGAACCAACCACCGTGTGTGTTTGCGCGCGCGCGCGCGTGTGTGTGTGTGTGCGCGCGCGTGGGAGTGTGTGTGATTAGGATTTGGTCCTGGCTCCTCTATCCTTAGTTTCAATCTAGCTCTTCGGGTTTACTAGGTGGGGCTCGGGTTCCCTGGTCTTGTTTAGAACTTCCAGGTCTTTGTCATCTGCTTTCTTTGTTCGCTTTCCCACTTTTTTTTTTCCAGGTTCGAACACCACACGTGACACTCTCCTCTCTTTTTCCTCCACATCACCCCAATCCCCAGCCTCAAACCAATTCATCCCTGTGGCCCAAGACGCAGCGGGCTGGAGTCAAATGTTTTTGGCAGCTAACGCTGTGAAAAAAAAAAGGTTGGCTCAGTTCACTCAGATTGTGGGAAAGAGAGAGACCAGGGCGTCAGTTAGGGAACAGACACCATTTTAGAGCCTATGAAAGCAGTGCTACCGGAAACGTATTCTCACGGCTTTCTGCCACCACAGTCATGATCATCCTGTTTTTTCCAGCTGTTGGTCAAGCAACCACGGCAGGCAGAGGCAAAGGAGTCGCGCCCCCCCCCTTTTCTATTATTATAAAAACACTACAAGTGTTTGCATACACCTGTCCAAAAGTTCCACTCGGACACTCAAAGCTTTGCCATCTGAACTCAGAATGCAGCACAACCCATGGCGAAGACAGAAATCAGTGTCCTATAACGGTCCCCAGACTATGGGTCAGACAGGCGGGACAGGACCATGACAGCAGGGCTCCCGGCCCTTCGTCACTCTGTGCTTGCAGGTTTACACACAAAAGTAATTAAGGGGCTACGCTGGTGTGCCTCTGGTCTCAAGGTTAATTAGCCACTGGAAAATGACACCTTCAGGTGTCCTGTATCATAACGGCACTCGCCAAAGAGGCACGATTCTACGTGACAGCACTGACGCCATGCGACAGCAGAGTTGAAACCGGCAGAGGTGAAAACAAAGACTGACCTAGGTTGCGGCGCCACTGACAAGATGCAAAGAGGACACACTCCTACTGCAAGTGGTGGAAGTAACACCGAAACCCAGAAAAACCCCTGGTGCCTCACTGTTGGGTGTGAGCACCATCCAGAATTGACTGTGGGTGGGAAGCTTGATCACCTGTGCTTCCGGCCCCTCCATTCCACCCAGTGACACTTGGCACTCCAGACCCCTGCACCCATGATTCCAACACACACACCGTCTCTCTCCTAGGACTTTCCAGTTCTTTCCCAGAGAAGCTCCAATCCAGCACAGAGGAGTGGGTAAGACACGGTACGCTGAACGCAAAGACATTTCAGCAGGTTGCTTACCTTCTCGTAGCCTCTTACATTTGTGTAGCCCTTACCTTCTTGGAGGTTTATTACCTTCTTCAGTGGCCCCTGTTTATTCTAGGTCTTTTCGTTTCCCATTTTCCAGCTACATTCCGACTGGACTGCTCTGGGATCTGGCACATCCATGGGACCTGGAAGAGACAAAGTCATTGAGAAAGAGACTTCCTGGTCCTCCACATCAAACGTCCTTAAGTTTCTCACCAGGTGTTTTTCACCTGCCCATAGAACTGGGCCTGTGCTACCTGGTGAGGGTGTGTGTGTGGGGGGGGGTGCAGAAGGGGATGGGGGATGGGAGGCAGGTCCCCCCCTTTGGTGAATGGCACCCAACCAACCAGCAGGGAACCCCACTCAGGTTTCTCTGAGCACAGAATGCAGCGTGCTCGGCTCTGTCTCCAACCAAATCCCCTCTGCTATCAATTTGTAAACAACTCAGCTCTGCCTGCATAATATGTGAGCGGGCAATGCCAGCGCCACACTGTGCCCTTCCGTGCTCCCAGCCAAGTGCACCTGCTGCCCAGGGCTCTGGCTGCCGCTGTTGCGACTGCTGTTATTATGCTCTGCCTTTGCCTGCCCTGCTGCTTGCTGGGCTGGCAGCACATCTTCAGCATGGGGAGGAATGTTTATTAGTTTTAATTGGTGGACACGGCTGGACAGTGACATTTGGGGAGTATCGTGTGTCATTCACCCCGTACCGGGTGCCGGCTGCGATGGCAGATGTAGGTGGATCAACTCAGAATACAACCTACAGATTACTGCCTTTCTAGAACAATGCAGCTGCTGTATCTCTCCCCTACCTGTGGGGACACACTCTGCCCTCTGTTTTTACCACCTCTGGTGCTTTCCTAAGGGGAAAAGTTTGGTCATCCTGGCATACAGTGGTCTCATTCAGAAAAGAAAACCCACCCGCTCCCAAACTCCTAAATCTATCGCCTCTAAACGCAAATATCTTTATGCGTGACCCTAGCATCTCTCTGAATTTACCATGAACGTTGCACGTGTTGCAAGAGTTTGTAGATTTCCCGGGTAATAGTCTGCATAGCAACTGAGCCAGTCTTTTTATACACAAATGTTTTTTTACTCTCGCTTTCTATTCCTGCTCAACTCTGGAACTAACCTCTCGCTGTTAAGACGCCTCAGAGCCGCGCGCTTTCAAGGTAAAAGATCTGAGTTTTCCACGTGTCGCTACTCTTCCACGTTCTGCTGCCTCATTGCTCCTCTGCCAACGGGGGTCAGGCAATAAGGGCCCACAGCAGAGCCAGTTGGAGGCACCGGCAGCCCTTCCGGCAGCAGCGGGGAGCAGTCGCTAACCGCCTCGCTTTGACGCACTAGCCCTGGACAATGGCACAAAACCACACTTGCAGAGAACCTAACCTCCAGAAACACTCGTCTTTTTCCTTCCTCTGACTCAGCCCATCAGCAAAGCCTTGCCTTCACCAGACCATCGGAAGCCAAACACCTGGCTTGGAGTTGTTGCTTTCTGCTTTAAGAATAGTGGTGTGTGTCACACATAGCTTCTGCTTGTTTATACATTTATATCAGCCTCGGCTGCTGCAGAACAGAGGCCCGGAGAGCGCAGGTAGCTTCTGCCTCCCGGAGTCAGAAACTGTAAAACTCTGCTGCCACCTAGCGGTGCATCAAGGGCCTCACTCACCAGAAAAAAACGTAAATCTGTCTGTAGGGCTAAGAGTATCAACTTGTTCAACTTTGGCTCCAGTTTAAAAGGGGACAATTAAGACATATACCCCGTGTCCTCGAGTGTTGCGATTAGAAGGGGCCTAAAAGTAATGTTTTAATGATACCAGATCTTTAAACAGGAAACGGCCGAACAAAATTGCCCTCTTGCTGGTAACTAATTATAGCATTCTTAATCGTTGATTTATAAAACAAAGTGACCCAAGCAAATAAAATCATTATATTGAATTCCTTCTCCAGATTCTCAGGGTTATTTTTTTAGCTCGTTTGTTTGTTTTACCATCTGTTGTTTAGCTCTATACTGATCCAGCGTGCGGAGAAGGCTCAGAGTGCGGTTACAAGTGGAAAGGAGATTAGCTTTTACAAACACACAGTTCACGTCCTAGCACAGAGTATGTACAGCCACAGAAGGTGTCACTCGTCCTAAACCACTGGAAAATTCAGGTTCTACGTAACTAATGCACAATAAGACTGAATCCTATTTTCATAGGCTTTTAAATGACAACACAGTCTACAGAAATAGTGCAACACACAGTTAAGTCATTTCCAAACCCCTGCTGACTGGATCTCCAGCACTGTTTTGACACAGGTAAGGGTGAGGTCTAATGGAAGCATCCTAACTGTTCCTCTTCAAACGGGTTTGAGGAAGAATGAATGCTCTAAAAGGATCTTAGGAAAATAGGGTCAACAGCAGATGGCATGGCTCCTTACGGATGCTCAACGTTCAACAGGGAGAGAGATTTGGATAACGCTAAAGGTGTAGAAAGTGCAGAATCAAGTATCCTTCTCCCCTCTAAAAATGTAAAATAAGAAAACAAAACCTATGCATCATTTATGGGTGCCCCAGGATAGTCTTAAATTATGCAATCCACATATCCATGAAAAGTTGCTTAATGTATTCCTTAGTTACTTCATGACACTGATGGTCCCTGGGGTACACACACACACACACACACACACACACACACACACTCATTCACTCTTTGAGACGAGACAGAGAAGCCAGTCTGTACCTACCATGTGAGTAACATCCATTTCTAAAGCAAATATACCAGTGAGCAGGGAAGCACAAAGGTATTTGCTAACTAAATGCTTCTTTTATCAACTCAGTGGTCTTCCCTGCTTAGAAAGCTTCTCAAATGTGCATAATGGGATTAAAAGCACTCTCAATAAAGTTCATTACCTTAGTGGTCCTTCCCAGAGTCATGTGAAATTAACTGTATCTCCTATATGTACATCTCCTTAAGGTGGTAATTTAATGGCAATAACATCTATATCTAAGAGGGTTATTTTTCCCTTGGATCTGCTTCACACTTAGAGATCTCTTCACGTTTAGATTAAAAACGAGAAACGCCGTTTCCCTTCTGTTTTAGGGAAATGAAGAAAGTGACAAAGGAGAAAAAATCAAAGACCTTTAAGTAATCTCATTTTTATTTTGAATTTCATCTGATACTCTCCTCTCTGTCCCCCTTCTCCACCCCCAGGCCCAGAGATAGACAACCTTGCCCCATCTGTTTTGGCAAATCAGATTCACTTTCCCTATTTTTTTTTTTAAATTTTTATTTTAGAGTGAGAGAGTGCAAGGGGCAGAGAGAGAGAATATCTTCAGCAGTTTCCTGGAGACTCAGCATGGAACCCGACTTGGGGCTCGAGTCCCACAACCCTGAGATCATGACCTGAGCCAACATCAAGAGCTGGACATTCAACCGACTGAGCCACCCAGGGGCTCCTCACTTTCCCTATTTTCATACACATTCAAGGTAAGTATTCTTAAGCTATATCGATTTTATCATAATGCTACTTTCCCCTCCTTTTATGGGCAGAGCCCGGATTTTTTTTTTTCTCTTCTCACACTTAATTCAGAAGACAAAGCCAGCCTCTCCCAGCACTAAATCTCAATTTGCCAAAACTAATCATCATCATCTCATTGATTAGAGGATGGGTATACAACCCAGGTGTTCCCAAGGTCACGGGAGGTGTGCTAAAGAAGTAGGGTGCCAACTCTGGATTCCTAGGACAATCCAGCAGCCTCTAGGATGATTGTAGGGGATGCAGGGAATTAAGCCTGCAATGATGACTTTAGACCATGGGGTCCACTAATCCCAGAGCCCCTGACCTTTAAATAAACATCAGCACATTGGCCAAGTGCATCCTAACCTATGCCTTTGCTCAATGACGTGCCGCTGAAAAAGCACAGAGGCTTCCAGACCTTGCTCTCTCCCACCACCAGCTAATTCCAGTTCCTAACCTTCTCTATGGTGCTACTCAAAATTACCTTAACTATCCTCACTGTTCATCCTGTCCTCCTTTACGTACGGTTTCTTATCAAATCGTACGCATCTTACTTGACAAATCTCTTGAATCAACCTTTTCTAAACTATTATGCATGCACTATTTTACTTCAGCCCCTCATAACTTGGTTTCTTGAAGTCTTAATACAGCCTCCTAATTCTATGTCAAATCAATCCTCTACTCCACCTGTAGCAGGGCCTTGTAAACTTCAAATGCAACGGGTCCCTTGATTGTGCACAATTGCGTCCCTCAACATCCCTTTGCAGGCAGGTTCAAAGCAAACCTGCGCGGTCGGTAGGCATTTCTTGACCCATCCTTGAAAAATCTAGCTTTTCTCACCCTTCTTGTCTTTATCCTCAATCGTCCAGCCGTAGTGAAATAACTATGCGTCTAAAATTTTGTTATTTCTTGCCTCTGGGCCTTTGCACTTTGGTTCCCTCTGTCTGTGATATGTTCCTGCATCAATCAACTGCAAGTCTAGTTTATCTCAGCTGGTGACTTTGTGGGTGAGTATGTGAGCAGCCTTCTCTGCTGTCCTAACTTCTGCTTTGGTTGTGTCTTTCTCCTCCCCTTCCCCGTTGTCCCTGCCTCTGATGTACTGTTCAGACACCGCTCTTGTTTGTAAATCTGCTCCACGAGTACATGAGCTCTTTCGGGATATGGAACATAACTTTATCAATACTTCACACCGTGCCCAGTACCGCAGAGGCTGTCAATAAATGGTTCCGATAAAACAGTATCTAATGGTTTTCCAACTTGAAAAATAATAACTGTAAAAGCCAAAGAACTAGTTAGTGGTCTAAGCGCAAGCAGAATTGAGAACTCTTGATTCCCAGTCCTGTTATCTTTTTATTACAATATACTGTTTCAGATTAGGTTTACTCTGGACCTTAGTGTTTAAAACTCAGAACTGTCGTTTAAGACAAATAGCTTCTTCTAAGGACTTTACCAAAGCCTCATAGTTAGAATGGCCTGAGGCAGATCTTTTAACCTTCCTATCATCCTCTTTCTTATTTACAAAACAGGGGTAATAGTATTGTTCATCTCTTTTTGCTAAGAAGATTAATGTAAGGGCCAGTGAAACCAATATCCATGGAAATGATTAAAGGCAAGGCTAAGACTCAAAAAGAATATCCTCATGCCCCTCTTTGGTTTGCTAATATCCTTCCGTGTGCTTACTGAATACAAGAAATTCAACAACTGTACAACTCAGAGTATATTTCCCTGTAACATCTGAAAACGTGATAGGAAGGAAACAAAGGAATCACAAAGCATCACCTCTACACTTTCAGCGTGTTATAAAATGGAATTCAACATCTTTATAGTTCACGATGTGTTTATGTATCAGGCGCTAAGCCCTTGACTTTGTAACGGGTTATATTTCAATGCATTTAATCAATGCTACGTTCGTATGTTTACACCTTGAAATGTTGTGCATTTCGATTCTACTCAGTATATGGTAGTATATATGGAGTGATGTTTTTGTGGGGAAAAATCTTAATAGTTGGAATGAAGTGAAATCTGAGTCATCTTTCAGGTCTGAGGATTTTAAGAAGGATCAGAGCGATGTTGTTATGTAGATACAAACAGTGGACATACTCCGTTCTCCCCTCAAAGCCGACCTTGACAGAGAGAGCTTTCTTGACCATTTATTTAAAATCGCAGCTCCTATCCCCGGACCTACCCCTTCCAACACACACACTCACACGTTTTCTTTCCCGGCTTTAGATGCCTTCCTGCTACATCATCGTCCCTGCATCACAACACTAAGTAACACCCCATTTATTTTACTTGTTGACTGACTTAGTGTCTTTCTCTTCTTCTCAAAGTCTAAGTCTCATGAGGGAAGAGGCAGGTTTTTGTTTAGGTTATTTTAATGCGCCTTAGCAGTGCCTAGAACAGCATCTAGCAAGTGGGAGGTACTCAATAAAGACTGCCAAAATCATGAGTGTCTTCTACTGCATTGATCTGGAGACTCTCTCAAAACAGGACCTTTTTATCCTGTGACCTCTGACCTGCTTTGTTTTCTTGACACTTTTTTTTTTTTTAAACATATCATAGTTGAAATGGTCAGCGCCTTCAGTGGTCATTCTCTAAATGGTTTTAGCATTCTTACTCATCTCCACTAAATGTTGCCACAGCTTCGCTGATGATAAGCATCTGCATCAGGATATCCTAATATCACTGCAGTATTCAAAAATCTTCTCAAGCGTGTCATTTGGAACCTACAGTCTCTGATGAAGCATTCATGAGCGAGGATATACAGCTGATAAAACACTAAGAGAAAATTAACCACATTTTATCTCACCGCTTTAAAAAAATTATTCTCCGAAATGCAAAACACGATAGAAGTTACAAGAAAAGAATGTTCTTCTGGCTTCCAAAGTGCTCTCCCAACACCATGCTAGCACTGTATGCTCCCGCAGCCTGTGTACCAACCACTACAGGAAGATAACATAGCAAAGTCTGTTTCTAAGACAACAGCATTTTCTTTCATGTCTTATGCTCCAATAATAGTTCTTGTTACCTTGTGGATCACCTGGAAATTTGCCAAAAATTAAACAGTGGAAATTAACCCAACAAGTAGCCCTTCAAAGGACCAAAATAGACTTTTACTGATTGAAAATATTACAGTAACTTAATAGCAATTTATATTGGGCTGCCGTGACAAAGAGGCAAAACTCAAATATTTGAAAATAGACAAAGGGCACCTGGGTAGCTTAGTCGGTTAAGCGTCCAACTTCAGCTCAGGTCACGGTCTCACAGATCGTGGGTTCTAGCCCCACGCCGGGCTCTGTGCTGACCGCTCAGAGCCTGGAGCCTGCTTGGGATTCTTTGTCTCTCTTTCTGCACACCTCCCCTTCCTGCACACACACACTGTCTCTCTCAAAAATAATAAAATAGACATTAAGAAAAATAAAAACAGACTACTGTTAAAGAAGTGGCCACTGAAGGAAACGCACCTACGAATTTTTGAAAGATTACTTTCCTGACAATATCAGAAAATAACAGATTATATGTAAATTCCAGGCCTCATTTTACCATCCTTCTAAACACCTTATGAGCTTACTCATCTTATGTCCAATTGTCTTTATAAAATGGACAGAATACTGCTATATTTGAAAGAAATAAAAACTCATAGGCTCAAAAGCTATGAATCTTCTGTGCAAAAATTTTAGGAAAACACAATAAATTTAACACCATGAATAATTCATCACTGATTTCAAAAATGTAGTTCTCTTATTCTATATAAATGTTAAGACCTTCATTCTATTAACATTACATTTCAGTCTCATGAATATTATTACCAGAACATGTGTTGTTTAAAATTATTTCAAGCAGTTTTTCTTCTAGGATATCAAGAAAGACACTAGTATGTACTTGGGTTGAAGGATTAAAAAAATTACCTTTGTACATTTAAAATTTTAGTGCTATACAAGATGTCTGCATAATAAATTAAACCAGATTCCTTATTCCTTTGCACCACCAATTTTTCCATTTACAACCACGCTTAAGATTATAAAATAATTCAGTAAAGGTTTTATATTCTTTTTTTTTATTTAACGTTACCTAAAGCTACAAATGAGGGCAGGAAATGGCTGTGGTAATTCAATGGATAATTACTAAGAACCTTCTTTGAATAAAGAAAGTATAGATGGGGCACCTGTGTGGCTCCGTCAGTGAAGCATCTGACTCTTGATTTCAGCTCAGGTCATAAATCATGGTTTGGGGGTTCGAGCCCTATGTGGGGCTTTTGCGCGGAAAGCATGGAGCCTGCCTGGGATTCATTCTCTTGCTCTTTCTTGCTCTCTCCCTGTCCCTTCCCTGCATGCTTGCTCACTGTCTCTCTCAAAATAAAGAAACTTAAAAAAAAAAAAAGTACAGAGGTAAGACAATGCTAATACAAGCCAGATTTTTATAAATGCCAAAAGGTAAACACAAACAATGTCTTCAGTATCTCAAAATGTGAACAAAAGATCCCTTTCTTTATGCTGGTCCTCCTTCCATTCCGATTTCAAGCACAGGCAAAGGCTCTTATAAATGTTAATAGGAAAAAAAAAATACATCAGATTAGAGCATTGTATGATTTTCAATTTATCCTGGTAAGAAAAAAGATCTACCAAACATACACTTTATTTCTGAAAGGTTTTCCAAGACGTGTTCCTCCGTTCTGTTTCTTTTGCAGGCGTAACAGAAAAGCTGGCGAAACTGTAGTTCTCTCTACCGACAGGTGGGCATTTCACACCACCTTCCGTTCCTTTTTGTTCAGCCAGTTTTCAACGCATGTGATTGCTCTCATAGCCAAGCCAATTTAAATTATATGGGGAATAAGATTTCATTAAACACTACATCAAATGCCTCACTGAGATCAATACATATTACATCCAGTATATGGCCTCTATTCACTAATGCCGCAGTTCTGCCGGGACCTGGAAACAAACAGGTGCTTTGTCATTTACATAGGACATCTAGGAGTCACGCTCGGCTGTCTTGAGTTTCCACATAAGTCTTTCTGTAAAATCTGTTATTTTACTTTACTGAGGACAGGATTAGATGTATTTGAGTAAAATATTCCAACGGAATCTGCTTGCCTACTTGCAAAAGTGAATGACATTTTACCTATAATGTTTCATATATTTCAGGTTCTGTGACGTCTAAAAAGTCAATCATTCTTTGAGAATGTATTCATTTCCTTACACAATTTCTATCCATTATGTTGTCAGTTTTTCACAATGAAAATACATTTTGTAATTGAATTACTTTAGTGTAAATGAATATGCACTGTATACCCAATTAGGGAGTTACTGGAATTTTTTTTTACAGTTGAATATTAAACATTTTGGCTAAAAATCCATCCACAGAAGACAAAAATTCTGCTTTCAATATTCTGAACAACTTATAATTATGGCTTCAAGGAACTCACGTAACACTAAACGTCAAAGCTGTCTCACCCAACAGCCCTAAAATCAAACACTGGGTGTTGAGCCCCTGGCAACGGGGCAGCATGGAGTTAAGAGAGACAATGGTTTCTCAGGCTATACCAACACTGACTCCCTTAGCTGAGAACTTCAATAAAGGCAATTCAACATTAAGTATTAAAATGATACACCAGCACAAACTGCACATATATTTTGGTCTAAAATTGTTTGTAATTTCTACCAATCTGTAGTTTGCTTTTTTTTTTAAGTTTATTATTTATTTTGGGAGAGAAAGAGAGCAAGTGAGAGGGTGAGCGTATGAGCAAGGGAGGGACAGAGAGAAAGAGTGAGAAAGAATCCCAAGCAGACTCTGCAAGCACAGAGGCTGATGCAGGACCCGAACTCACTAACTTTGAGATCATGACCTGAGCCTAGATCAAGAGTCCAACACCTAACCTTCACCTACTAAGCCAGCCAGGCACCCCTATCTCTCGTTTGCTTTTAAAGCACCAACTCTGAGCTCATCAGATCTGCTTACCACATGTCAATGTCAAGAGTGTTACTAGGATGAAATTATAGAAAGACAAATTACCCATCAGTCACTATTGATGTTGATGGCTGCTGACTGGTTGCAGTAGTGGCTGCTGAGGGCCGGGTGGCTGTGACAGTTTCGTAAAATAAGAGAACAAAGAAGTTTGCCACATTGACTCTTCCTTTCACAAACGATTTCCCTGTGGCGTGTGATGCTGTTTGATGGCATTTTACCCACAATAGAACTTCTTTCAAAACTGGAGTCAATCCTTTCAAAACCGGCCACGGCTTTATCAACCAAGTTTCTGTAATATGCTAAGTCTTTTGTTATCATTCCAACGATCTTCCCAGCATCTTCACCAGGAGTAGATTCCATCTCAAGAATCCACTTTCTCTGCTCCTCCGTTAGCAGCTGCTCCTCATCGGTTGAAGTTTGACCATGAGATCACAGCAATTCGGTCCCATCTTCAGGCTTCATGTCCAATTCCAGTTGTCTTGCTATTTCTACATCATGCTAGCTTTTGACATGGCTTCCTCACTATCTTAATCATTCCCATCTTCTAAAGTGAGTGACTTCAAGTGAGAGACATACAGCTCTTCCCTTCATTTGAACGCTTAGAGGCCATTGTAGGGGTATCAATTGATCTAATTTCACTAGTGTTGTGTCTTAGGGGATAGCGAGAGAGAGAGAGAGAGAGAGAGAGAGAGAGAGAGAGAGAGAGAGAGGAGGGAATGGCCGGCCAGTGAAGCAGTCAGCACACACACATTTATTAAGTTTGCCATCCTGTATGGGTGCATTTTATAGCACCCGAAAACAATGACGACAGCGACAAAGATCACAGATCATAGATCACCATAACAAATACAATTTTAAAAGCCTGAAATATTGTGAAAATTACCAAAATATGACACAAAGACACAAAGTGAGTAAATGCTATGGGGGAAATGGCACCGGTAGACTTGCTCTACACACAGTTGCCACAAAAGTTCAATTTGTAAAGAATACAGTGCCCGTAAAGGAGAATAGAGCAAAGCGCAATAGCATGAGGTATGCCTGTAGTGATTTCTAGTCTGGGACTCTCTCCATAATGCTATGCTATTTCTTCATTCTTCAATAAGAGGAACATAGCATTGCTGTGGATTTTACAGAATTCAAAGTCCCTAAGAAAAATTGCTATAATATCTACAGTTCTTTACAGAAATTTTAGAATTCCCAGGTGTACAGATGTAGAGAGAAACTATAGTGAAAACTTGCTCAAAATTCATTGTTATAGCCTATATTTAAAATAAGTATTTTGCTCATTATATTCAATTTTATAAAGAGAAAGATCTGGAATAAATCAACAGAACCAACTCTCTCTCCTTACAAAATCTCATTCCATAGCATGTTTTCAACTTCCATTGACATGATGATTGTTGAAAACTTTGCATCTCCAGCCCAAACCTCTCTCTGGGACTCCAGCCCTCACTTAAGGACTGTGAGCACCTAAAACTCCAAATAACAAAAGTAGAACGCATCATGTTTCTCCCACACCCACACCTTACAAGAAAAACGAATGAAACAAAATTCAGGCCAGGCTTCTCTTCCTTTATTCTCTAATCCTAGACAGCAGCCAAAAGCCTAAGCTCTTGGAGCAATTCTTCTGTCCAGGTTTCTTCCTACGTGGAATTAGCCACCATAGCTCATCTGCTAAATACCTCTCCCATGTTCTGTATCTCCGTCTGGGCTCCTACCCTTTCCCCGCCCTTCTATCCCCAGATCAATCACACCTTAGACCTTTCACATTATTCTCCTGTATTAGAACAGTGGCCGAATTGTTACCTCGCCATTTTCCTTCTAAAACATAAATTTAAAACCTGAATTTCTCTACACCTGTGGTGGGCATAGCACAATGTAGACGGAAGTTGAATTACTATGTTATACACCCCAAACTAATAGAAAACTGTGTCAACCATACTCATTGTTTTTAAAGAAAGAAACCTGGATTTCTTCTCATGGCCCACATTCTTTACATAAGGACTGTCATGATCCGCCCCCCGCCCTCCTGCTCCACACTCAATCCTCTCCCTGCGTTTAACTCCTTGCAGTTCTCAGAAGGTTATGTGCTGTCTTTCATGTTCAGACCTTTATGGACCATATTCCCTCAATGGGGGATAAACTCCCTTTCTCTAGGTCTTGCCACCTGACCCCACCCCTTTTAACTGAGCAAAGACATTCTTTCTTCAAGTCCAGCTAAGCCCTATCTCTTTTAGGAAGCCTTCTATGACTGCCACAGATGTATCAGATGTGGCTCATAACAGTTACCATACAAAATTAAATACATCTCAATTCGTAATTAGTACACAGCACTGTGTTTTTCCATTCTGAAGGTAATTTTTCAGTTTCTTTTAGATTTGCTGGGGCCCTACAGTCTCCAATTCAGCAAAACAAGGGAATTGGATTATATGACCTTCAACATACCTTCAGAGTGTAAATATTTTATATTTTTGATAGCATACTAAGTACTGATTTTAAAGAAGAGTATTGCTTTCTTAAACATTTATTATGTATAAATTATTTAACATTCATTATCTCATTTAATTTGATACCAGTGGGAATACCTAATGTTACAGTTAACAGAAGCTTACTTTAAAATATTTTAAATTAAGAAAAAATAACTTTATTATCACACACACACACAAGAAGCCTCTAGAAACAAGAATTAGCTCCAGGTATGACAGAATCCAGGGCTCAATCAGTATCTTCAGCACTTGTTCTAGGATTCATTTTTGTCTCCACATTCCTTAGCGTTAATCTCTTAGAAACAGTGCTCTGAACTGCTAAAGCTCACCATTATTATTCATCTAATAATTCCAGGAGAAATAAAGAGTTTTTCTTTCCTAGTAATTGTAGCAAAAGTCTCATGACTGAATCTTACTGAACCTACCTGGGCCATGTGAATAATTTTTGTGACCAGGGATGATGAAAAGCAAGATTAACCAGGCGAGGTACCCAGCCCTAAGCAAATGGTAATGGAATCAGGCCCACCCATAGCTCACAGTCTGAGAGCAGGTAGGCTTTGTCACCAAAAGATAAAGTCGTCTCAGAAAGAGAGAGATTTATGCTGGCTAGGCAAAAAACAGCACACCGTCCATGACAAATTCCAACAATTTTGTGAGACTGGTATTAACATCCCCACATATTTTCCCTGTAGAATAGGGTCAGCAAACTTTTTCTGCAAAGGACCAGAGAGCAAATATTTTATGCTTTTGTGAGTCACAGATAGTCTCTGTCACATATTCCATTTTTTTCTACAACCAACCCCTCAAAAACGTGAGACACTTTCTTAGCTTAAGGGCTGTACAAAAATAGGCTGTATCAGATTTGACTGAGGGTCACAGTTTGCTGATCCCTGCACTGGACAGTGAGTAAGCTGACGTGAGAAGTCATGTCTTCTTGGTGTTAGTATTCCCAGAGCTAGCACATAGTGAGTGCTCAGTAAACATTTGTTTGCTGAATAAATCCAGGCTTGGACCAGTTAAATGAGAATTGGAATGAAAAAATGAATTTCAAACTCCCTTCATATATAGAGTTGGAATAACCAGAAATGGAAGCTCTTTCTTAGAAAGTTGATTAAGGGCATTTGACCTCAACTTCTTGGGGGAAAACTGAGTTGAGAGAAAGAAAGAGTTGTAATTAAAAAAAAAAAATCTTAATGTAGTTATTAAAGACCATGGAGAGAATGCAGATGAGTTGTGTAGCAGGACTATAGAGGGGAAAAAATACAAAGGAGCTGGGAAAACACTCTCCTGAGGCAGCACCTGCCTAGAGTACAAGCTCAAGGAGAGAAACCACTGAGAGACAGGTGGGAATGCCTTTAATTGTATTTTTAAACACAAATCCAATCTAACTTAGGCCTCTAAGCTCCTGAAGGCTAAAGCTCTCACATTCCTATGGCCACATTTGCTAAGACATACTGCTGTAGTAACAGTCAGGCAAAATGGAGTCTTTGTGACAGCCGCAGTGAAATAGTGTA
Source organism: Prionailurus bengalensis (assembly GCF_016509475.1). Classification (NCBI taxonomy): domain Eukaryota; kingdom Metazoa; phylum Chordata; class Mammalia; order Carnivora; family Felidae; genus Prionailurus; species Prionailurus bengalensis. The sequence goes on along the minus strand of NC_057343.1, from coordinate 30,725,334 downwards.
GGAAGAGAAATTACTACTCTATAGTAGGAAGTTCTTTAATTTATGCTGTGTTCAGTATTTTATCTTTCTTTAATGAACATATGTCTCAATTTGATATATGTCACTCTGCCACCTCAATTATTGATGTCATTTTTTCTTGCATGGTGGTTCCAATCAACCTCATATAAATGCTGTCATTTGATCCCAACATCGTTCTCATATTAGTCACCCCCTTGAAGTCTTCTTTTCCTTTTCACATAGTTTATGTAATCATGTGAGTGACTGTACCCAGTCTCAGCTCCTTGGCTCCTCAGAGTGACTGAACTGGTGGCCCCCAAAATAATATATCTATGTCCTAACTCCAAAGAACTGTGAATGTTGTCTTATTTGTGGGGACAACTATCTTTGCAGATATGTTAAAGATCTTGAGATGAGATCATCCTCGATTATCCAGATGAGCCCTAAATTCAATGACAAGGGTCCTTTGAAAGGACACGCAGAAGATAAGGTGATGTGAAGACAAATTTGAATGATGCGGCCACGAGTCAGAGAGAAAAGGAGGAAGAATGTGCCCATGGGGGCAGAAGTGATGCAGCCGCAAGTCAGTAAATACCAACAGCAACCAGAAGCTGGAAAAGACAAAGAACAGATTCTCCCCTAGAGCCTTTGGAGAGAGTTCAGCTCTGCTGACATCTTGATTTCAGACTTCTGACCTCTAGAACCAGAAGAAAATAAATTTATGTTGTTTTAAGTCTTCCAGTTTGTGGCCATTTGTTACAGCAGGCCCTGGAAATTGACACACTCCTTTTCTTAGTGTACTGTGGGTCACTCTGAATGTCCACTTCCTCTGGCCCTTACCCCATGCATGGAACACAGCTGGAGAAAATTCACAACTTGTACCGTTTTAAATCCATGACCACAAACTTCCCTGAGCCATTCATTCTCTTTCTTATTCTCCTTAAGAATGATTTCTTGTCCTCACTCTTTCTCTTTCACTGAAAATCAATAGAAATCAAAGAAGTTTTATAGACTCTCACTGCTCAGTAGGTAGCCATCTATCCTAGATATGTAGATCAATTATTTATACTCCTCTCTAAATATATAAAGACAATCCCATTTCATGAGTGAATCCATCCCTTCTTACCTATCAAAGTTCAGGGCTCCAAAAATTCTCTCTCTCTTCTACATCAGGTTTTTTTCTCTACTGAATCATCTCCTTCAGCATACAAATATATTCCTCTTTATACCATCTACTATCCTATCTCTTTACCTCTTTTGCATCAAAACTCACTAACAGTCACCTGAACCTACCCACTCCAAATCTTCTGCTCTCATTTTGTGGTAAGCCCATTCCAATTGAGATTTTGCCCCCACTCCTCAATGATCAATTAGTGATCTGTTTGGTTAAAACCTGCTGCCACTTTGGTTACTTTTGTGGACTTCCATGGCATTTACTGCCTAGCATTCTTCCCTTCACTGGGTAACTCACAGCTCTCTATCATCCACACGGCTCTAGAAGGAATTGGTATATTTACCCATGACCTCACAATCCGACTGCATTCAGTTTGAAATTGCACAGTTGTCTAAGCTTAGCCAATCACTGCCCTTCCTCTGAAATCACCTCAACTAGTAATATCACAAGCTATGAAGGAACACACAACTAGGTTGGGTTTCAGTTACATGGAAAGAATCATTCTGTAAAACAACAACAGGGATACCTGGGCGGCTCAATTGGTTAAGTGTCTGACTCTTGATCTCAGCTCAGGGCTTGCTCCGAGGGTTGTGAGTTCAAGCCCTGCATTGGGCTCCGTGCTGGGTGGGGAGCCTACCTAAGGAAAAAAAAAAAAAAAAAAAAAAGAATCCCTCATGCAGAAAGATACAAACAAGAGGGAAGAAGAAATATGGAGGACCTGGGATGTGGGGGCAGATACCTAGTTCTTGGAGTGCTGCCCTTTCTAGTTTCAGACACTCCCAAGGTGGAACTGCAACCCTATGCCCTGGACATTGAGATTATTCAACTTCTCTTTAGATTCAAAAATAAGTTCTCCTCTAAGATTGTTTCTTCTTTATGGCAAAAATCATACTTTTTCTTATTTGCAAATTCCGCATTTGTAAAATACAGAATTACAACCTAAGCAGCACTACATTAATATACTCCAGATTCCAAACCCTATCCCTACAAGGTATAATAACTTTCAAGTGGGCACGTCTTGGAAAGTGAAGCTGAGTTAATTAGACAAACCTCAGAGCAAATAAGTGAAATAAAATATTCCACCCTTCGGAAATACTTCTGAGAAACAAGAACGACAATCTGAAATAAAAATCAGTGGTGCCAGTTGGTCCATGAGCCCTTGTTTTCTCCATGTGCTTTAAGCCAAGGTCCGCAATTTCAAAAGAGTATACGGTACTAGGCAAATAATGCAAATGAGTGTCCTGAGCTGGACATTAAAAAAAAAAAAAAGTCATAGAAAAAGTAGTGGTGACTGCAGAAAATACAGGCATTTTTTCCTTACAAGGGACAGGTTCTCCTCCCCTCCAGCCATTTGCCACCATTTCTGTACACTTTCAGAAGAAATCCAGAAATTGTAGTTTTTGTTTAAAACCTCTGTATTGATAAATACCCATTCAAGGCTTTACAACACAGTGCAGGCCAAAGAGAACACATCCACAAGCCAAATGCAGGCCCCAGCACACATTTATAATCGTTGCTTTCAACTTTCATTGGCTATCTGGAACCATTATGAACACAAAGAATCAGACACATTTGCACTGGCCTTCCCGGAAAGCCCTTGAGGACGTTTTGTTTTCTTTCATATTTGATATGACTGACATCTTAAATTTCACATAGACTAGGTTGGATACTTTTGAGTTATGGGGTCATGAGTTACTCACACATAGTCCTTTGTGCAAGAAAAATGTGGTGTTTAATTTTTTTTTACTACGTAACCAGTCTGACCATTCCTCACAGAAGCAGATTCAACCGGATAGTATAGATAAAAAATAAAGTATTCCGATCTAATACTGCAAACTCTTTAGACAATTCATCTTTAAGAAGATTAATGCTGTCTTATCGATTACTTCTTCATCCCCCAGCTCTGCTGAGATGGTATCTGATCACATGGTGAAGGGAGCCTATACGAGGAGGGCCTGGCTCTCTCTGGATATTCTTCACTAGTTCTCTGGTCATCTGCTGTGATGCCATTTGCCAATAGGGGTAAGTGGACACCCCGAAGATATTCTTGAGTCTTTGGCTGGTGCCCTAGTGAGTACCCACCGACTCAAGCAGTGTTCCAAGGGAAGTCGTCATTTGCTGACAAAGTCCACTTGGCTCTTTCTGGCTCTAAAAGTCTAGCAATAATTCACATGTGGTTCCTCACCCAGGTGAGCTTCAGGGCAGCTCTTGACTTCAGAGCCTTTTCACTCAGTTACAATGACCGCCCTCCCCCCACATCTCCCCAACATGCTTATCAGCCAGCCCACCTGGCTTCCTTCTGTACCCTCCCTTTGAATCACTTTACCAACACTGGAGCCTACCCTCCTGCACACGGCTGTCTTCCCACAGTGAACTGCCTCTTCCAACCTGAGGCAGCCACCCTACAGCCGGTGCTCTAGCCCCCACAGCAATTTCCCCACAGTGTCCTGACAGGAAATGAGATCAAAGACCTTCCTGTCTACATTTTCCCCTCCACCCTGCCAGATGGCATAAGTCACTTGACTCCCACAAGGTGGAAGACCCGATCAGGGGTCCAACAAGCTCTCCTTCCTCACTCCACCTCCATACCGAGATGAACTGGGACAGAGGGCTCTGAGCTGTTGTTTCCGCTCCCTCAAGTATGAAAATTCTACCATTAAGAAATCCAGGCTTTGGAGAAAGTTAGAGAAGTCAATGGAGAAATTTAGACAATACTTTTCCCTTCAGGTAAAACCAAACCCCAAGCCTATGGCCTTACTGGGGACCTGAAAAATCATCATCTTGGGCATCCGTGGAATAGCCTCTCTCCTGTTGTCTTTGCATTCATGCCGTGACATTCTTCAGGCTCCTGGTGGCAGGCGAATGCATCAGGCCAAACACGGAGGAGGTCATATACGAGAAAAGAAGTTGAAAGCCTAGTGAGAAAGAACCCATCACACTCAAGTGAACAGTTACCTAGAGCAGGAGTTTCAAGCACGTTTAGTTTGGACATTCTACTAAACAAAGCCGAGGAGTTGGCACAGACCCTTGTCTGTGCATTCCAGTCCTAAGCTGGAGACTTAACCTATGTTAGAACACTTCCCAGAGCTGGAAAAAAAAAAGTCCTTTCCACTAAGGTCCGTTTTAGGAGAGGATTCTTGCTCTCCTTGTGGAGCCCTGCAGCCCCCTCGGATGTCTGGTGAACAGTAACTTATTCCTGTGATGCGAGTTTCTTCCTTCCCGTGTTTTTTTCTTCCTCAACAATACATCATTTTCTTCTCGCTCGTGAAGATTTTCTTTTAATCTAAAATTTTTTTGTCATTATAGTATCAAAGAGGTTTTTCCATGGCAACAGATCAGTGTTATTCTTTCATTAAATTATATTTATTTTAATGCGTTTATTAAAATTTTAAAGTAAAATTACTTATAAAAGCCATTTTTTCATTTTAATAGTTTTCCTTTTTGAACTTTGAAGGTTTACTTTTGATTGATTTTTAATGACAAAGTCATCTCTCTTCCATGTTAAATTGATACTTGAGTACTCTATTTTTCTCCTGGCTGATGCGCCAGAATTAAGCTAAAACATCAAAGAAATGTTCAGGTTAAGTATTATTTCTCAAAATCTGTGGCAAATTATGCTCTTTGTTCCATAGCAAACATGCCATATTTATGGACGTGTAGAATTTGATACAGTCTTTTCTAAAACTTTTCTTTGAAAGGTAATTAATCTCTTTCAATTAAGAATAAGCATCAAGCTAGCAAACCAAACTTTAAATTTAATTACGAGTTTCATAATGTCTAAGTGACCTTAAAGAGCACACAATAACTCCAGGCCATATTTTTTAAACAGCTGACAGAAAGTGGATACATCCTCACCCTCTGAATTATATTTTATGGTGTATGAAAAGAATTAGGTGAATTATTCTTTTTTATTGTTTTGTGAATATGCCTACTCTGAATACTCAGAAGAAAGGAAATGCTGGTGTTTTCAAATACCACTGCTTTTTTAAACCCAAGTGTTTACCAACTATAGAAATGATCCCTGAAAGTATAGTCTTTAAACACAAGTGTTTACAAATCCAGGGAAACATTGATTCCTATGGATCCACATAGACTCCAACACATACCCTGCACACACACACACACACACACACACACACGGACTTTTGTTTTTTAATATTTATTTGAGAGAGAGAGAGAGAGAGAGAGAGAGAGAGAAGGGGAAGAGAGAAGGAGACACAGAATCTGAAGCAGGCTCCAGGCTCTAAGCTGTCAACACAGAGCCCGACGCAGGGCTCAAACCCAGGAACCGAGATCATAACCTGAGCAGAAGTCGGATGCTTAACTGCTGAGCCACCCAGGCACCCCAACACACACTGAATTCTTATAGAGGATTATATTAGAGTATTAGTATATTAGAGTAAGATCCACTTTCCCCTGTGCACCTGCCCTGGGAGGAATACTCACCGCCCATCCCATTGATGTTGCACTTGGCCACACGATGTGCACCAGCCAATGGAACAGGGGTAAAAGTCCAAGAGCCATGTTTGAGTGGACTCTTTCTGGTCACTACAAGCTTACTGATCCACTGAAAAGGTCCATTGAAATCCCTCCTGGCCTCTCTGCTGTAGCAGGACAACAGTGTGCCCACATAAGAGCTGCTCCTTCAGACTACATTCTTGAGTGAGAGGGTATGTGGTGCAAACCAGCAACTGGCCCACAGCCTGGAGTAGGGCTGCTGCAGCCAATCCAGATCTGTGGATGAGAAATCAATACAGATTTTTGCAAACCACTGGCATCTGAGGAGTACTGGGTTCATAGCACCACTGTAGCAATAGGGTATATCGAAATGGATACCCGGGAGGTGGGTGCTGGCAGAGCAAAAACCTGAGGAACGGGTCATGTGGCTATGCAGCTGAGTGGAAAGCAGCACAGGAATTTATTTGAGGCCAGGCAAATGGTGACATTTTATGGCCAGATACGTGGCAACACTGTCACCCAAAGTAACTCAGAAGGAAGACTCCGGAATCTGCAGGTTTGGGCAAGGAGATTTGGAGACAGAATACTCTTAGCGCAAGTAGCTTGTTACTAGCTGCAGTTGATAAGCATCAAGAGAAGGAAATGAGCTCAGGAAATGATTGGCCTATTTACAAGAAGGAATAAGAAGCGAACGAGAGAATCCAAATATCCCTGAACTTTCAAAGTTCAAAGATGCAACCGATTCTCCTCTCCAGTCTCTTCAAGACTTTAAATGACTCACATTGAGAGAGAGCTGGGAAGAAAGACCAGTCTGAGGGACTTTTTGTTAAGACCTCTGATTGGATTAAGAGGTCTTCCAGTATTTTTTTTCCCCAACAAAATGGCTCAGCGAAAAGTAGCTAAGAACACAATCTATAGAAGTCTAATAATCTCAAAATGTCTGTAAGTCTATAGATATATTGGCACATGGTGGTGAGTAGAATCAAATATATTAAAAAGTTTGAGAGAGTTATATTGCCAAAAGTGCTGTAAAGCTAGACCAAAAAAGACTGAGTGTTGAAGTAAAACAATTATTGGCCCCCAACTTTTGTAAGGACAGGTGGCAGACTGAGAATGCAGCTCAGCACCAAGGAGGAGGCCTTTCTTCCATGCCTCCCTCAGATGTCGGGAAGAAGTATCGTAGAGCAGGAAAGACCACCGAGAGGGTTGAGTCAAAGCCTTGGAGAACAATGAACTTGAGAGCTAGTCACAGGACAGAAGTGGAGCCTATCAAAGAATATCACTGATACCCAGAATAAAGGGTCTCACAGCATCCACCCAGTGGCCTTTCACAATAGCTGTCTACCAATGACTACTGTGTGATTCCCTTTCTTCCCCTCTTTGAATAGGAGTGATTATTACATTTGGCTTTCCTTTGTACTGTGTGTTGAAAATGTAGTGGGAAGGTAATTTTTTTTTTCAGTTTATAGATTTCTACGAGTTGCATGCAGCCACTGTCCAGAGACTGTCGCAAAATATGTCACTCGATATTTGTTGTTTATATGAATGAATGAAGTAAAAGTTAGCTGAGATAGTATGCATACTGTATACAGTTGACCTTTAAACAATGCAGGGGCTAAGGTACTGACTCCCCTGTGCAATCAAAAGTCCATGTATAACCCAACTCACCCAAAACTTTACTAACAGCCTTACTGCTAACAGTCAATTAACACATATTTGGCATGTTATGTGTATTATATACTGTATTACAATAAAGCTAAAGAAAATGTAAGAAAATCAAGAGAGAAAATAAATTTACAGTACTCTTACTATATTTATCAAATAAAATGTACACATAAATGGACCTGCACTGTTCAAATCCGTGTTGCTCAAGAGCCAAATGTGTCTTGATACAAGTTCACTGCATACAATTTAATCATTTAATATAGTCAACAAATATTTATTGGTGTAATAACAGACGCAGAATTCGCTCATTGTTCTCCTTTTTCATCTTGATGATGAAAATCCATCATCCACATAAACCATCAAATTGATTTATCTAAAAAGCAGAGCTGACCACCCTGGACACACTTGTAATTAAACCCAACTTGTGTCTTCTGCCAGCTATGGGATAAAGTTCACACTCCTTTGCATGTTGTACAAGAATCTCCACAAACTGGCTTCTGCTTTCATTTTTGGTGTTTTCCTTTTGTCCTCCAAATGTACGCTTGTAAATATTACGTTGATGGGAACAAACAGCAGTTGTTTGATGATTCCCAAATTAAGCAATTTTACTAGATGTATCCATGCACTATGGAAGCGACCTGACCAAAGCAAGTTGCCCTCAGACTATTTCAACAAGAAATCCAAACAAGAAGTAATGGATTGACCAGGACATGTGTGTTTCCTTTGTTCTGTGTCATGAGTCTGGTGACTTGCCCTCCCTTGACTAGCAATCATTTTACTGAATGCCTGTTTTAACTGAACAAAGGCAAGTGGTACACCAAGCCTACAGCATTATTTGATGCTCAAAAAAATAGTAACAACGGTAATATGACAGCAAGAATCATGAGGGAATGGTTTTCTTTATTTTTCAAACTGTCACTACAGAGGAAGTAAATATTTATGGAGGGAAATAGGTGAATTTGGCAACTCCCAAATCTCAGATGATTTAAGGCTAACAAGAAGAATATGAGAGGCATTTGGGCGGCCCAGTCGGTTGAGTGCCCAGTTCTTGATTTCGGCTCAGGTCAAGATCTCAGTTAGTGGGATGGAGCCCCTGCAAGGGGCTTTGTGCTGACAGCAAGGAACCTGCTTGGGATTCTCTGTCTGCCTCTCTCTCTCTCTCTCTCTCTCTCTGCCCCTCCCCCACTCACCCATGTGCAAACACCTGCACCCTCTCTCAAGATAAATAATCTTAAAAAAAAAAAACAACAAAAACACCGTGATAGAGATTGTGTAATCATCAGAAGCACCTCAATATTCATATACGTCACAAATTTTAAATTATTTTAATGTTTATTTATTTTTGAGAGAAAGAGAGTGAGCAGAGAGCAGGGAAGGGGCAGAGAGAGAGGGAGACACGGAATCTGAAGCAGGCTCCAGGCTCTGAGCCATCAGCACAGAGCCCGATGCGGGGCTCCAACCCATGGACCATGAGATCATGACCTGAGCTGAAGTCTGATGCTTAACCAACTGAGCCACCCAGGTGCCTCTTTCACGTATTTTAAATGTTAGCTTATTTTTACCTGGACTGGTCTATTCCAGGTTTTGCTAACCTCGGCATTAGCATTTATGTTTCAAACCAGATACTTTTTTGCTGTGTGTGTGTTAGTGGTGGTGGTAGTAGGCTGTCCTGTGCATTGTAGGATACTTAACAGCATCCCTGGCCTTTATCTGTCAGTGGGACCTACCCTTCCAGTTGTGACTACCAAAACTGTCCACTGCTTATGCTCTTTCACTCTCTAAAAATAAAAATTATTATATATTTTTTTAATTCGGGGAGGGGTGGCTCAGTCGGTTAAGCATCCGACTCTCGGCTTCAGCTCAGGTCATGATCCCAGGGTTGTGGGATTGAGGCTCACGTCGGGCTCCACACTTGGGATTCCCTCTCTTCCTCTGCTCCTCTCCCCTGCTTGTATTCTCTCAATCTTTCTCTCCCTCTCGCTAAAACTAAAAAAATAATAAAAAAAAAAAAATGTCCACAGATTATCTCCTCTTCTCTGGCCAGGGCAAAATTTTCTGGCTAAGAACCAGACCACGCTGATCAATTTTTTTGAAAATTTTGTGTCCTTTTCTCCTTCATTTTATTCACCTAGCTATGTTGTTGAATAGTTAGACACGTGACCCTAGCAGACCATTCAGAGGACCAGGTCATTGAGTTTTTCTTACAAAATACTCTTCGAGCTTCTCACAAACAGTGGAAAAACTTCCGTAAATTAACTCCTCACTGGATAATGTGGCAACATGGCTACTTCTGTTGCGGCATTATATAGTTGAAAGAAAATTTTATTTTTCTTAAGATCTTACACTCAAAGCACGATTTCCAACCAACCCGTAGAAAGCTCTTGAAAAATTAACTATCTCAGCCTCTGTTTCCTGACATGCAAAATAAAAAATTCTATCTATCCAGTCATTTTTAATGGTTTGTTCTGAGGAGCCAATGAGGTAATTAGTGTAAAAGTATATTGTAAATGGCATTCTAAGGAGACAAGCTATTTTTTTTTTTTTTAGTAATGCCATTTCTCTAAACCCAGTGTGGGTATGAAAACGGAGATGCTCAGCTTGAGTGATACTATATTTATTCTAATCTCAAACCTCTAAATTAGGGCACTTCTAGAAGAAGATCAAGAAGGGAATATGGTAACAGTTAACTCTTTTTAAAGTGAAATAATGTAGCAAATATTCTCTGAACCAGTTAAATTTTAATTGCTTGTCCATGGATGATTCTATAGTGCTTTGCTCAGATAAGTGCTTAATAAATACTTGCGGAATTGAATTAACTGAACCAAAAGACGTATTTCCTCTAATAGATTTAGCAGTGTGCCAGTCACTAGTTCCATCATGCAGAAATAAATTATGATGTCTTTAAATAGCAGCTTCATATGGAATTCATAAAGTTCAGTATATATCCATTCATTACTGTTCCTTTGTTTCCTTTCTGTTCAATTACTATAAATATTAATATTTTTGTAATTTACCTTGAAGCCGATGGTGTTAAAACTGCATTTTACATATCTTACATTCTCATTTCACCTTTCTAAAACTCCCGTTCCTCAAAGACCACATCCGTGTCTATCTTCTCCATAGTCCTTTGTACATACTCCGAACCACACTGATTTTTTTTTAAATTGTGTTTGTTGACTCTGCAAAACCATAAAACGTACTACTCTAAGTTATGATCACCGAAATCGTCAGGCATTTTGCATTTTATAAATGCTGTTTGGTAAATGGATGTTCATTAGTTTGGTCTGTCCCTGAAAAGTGGAAGCTCCAGAAATGTAAGGACCAGGTCCCCCACCTATTTTGCATTCCATGAAGAATTCCCTCCACAAATATTTGCTGAATATCTGCTATATGCAAGTCACTGTGCTCACTGCTTCGGGGGATACAAAGATGTGTCAGCTGCAATCCCTGTCCTCCAGTACTTTAAATGTATAATTGATAGGTGGCCTGAAGCCGATCTTATAATTACAGGAGTTCACTCAATTTAGGATATTTTAATTTTCCACTACCACCTGTTTGTTGTTTTGCTGTTGATATTTTTTTAAACACGACATCTAAATGGGAATTCAGATGAATTCCCTGAATATCAAATTTGTTGATGTGGGATGACATCTTACATTTCTTTTCCCATTATATATATTTTTTCTTCTGTCAGAAGAATGCCAGCAAGCACATGTAAATGAGAATATCTGATCTCATAGTTTTATTCCACCCTCTCCACAACTGCCCCTCCCATCCCCCCACGAAGCTAGTCCTCTGAAAATTCATCTATCCCATCTTTGGTCTTTCTTATTCATCACTTTTAAATTCACAGCCTTACCTCTCTGTTCAGGTTTTCCTCTCCCCTTTCCCAGTCTGACTGCTCTGCTTTTCTTTGAGGTAATTCTGGAAAATAACAGCTGCTTCTAGGTAAACAAAGGTTGAATAAATAAAGTCTTGCCTTTTTAATAGCTTATCTTTAAGACTCCACAACGGTCATTGCAAATGTTACTCATCCTGAAAACGAATGCTTCAAAGACCAGAAGGTCCATTTGGACAATATGGCCTACAATCAATTCTAGACCATCTTTTAACCATTCGCAATGCCAACTAACACTTCTTAACAACTAGAGGTATGGACACATGTCATTGTACATTTGTCGAAATCCACACAGTAAACAACAGCAGGTGAAACCTAAGGTAAACTATGGACTTAGAGGGATTACGATGGCTCAAGGTAGTTTTATCAATTGTAACAAACGTACCATCTGGCGTGAAGTGTTGATAATGAGGGAATTTATGTATGTAGGGGTGAGAGTATATGGAAAATCTCTGCCTTCTTTTTTTCAATTTATCTCAGAACCTAAACCTTACCTAAGAATGTAATAAAGTCTTCAATTTTTTTTAAAATCAGTGTTATATTCACTTTCTGAGTTCAATACTCTAACTTTTGTAGGTCATATTTCAAGTTTTTTGAACCATATTAATCCAGCTCTTTAAACAATGAGTTGATCGTAAATTAACCTAGGAGAATACATAGGCTCTGTACTTCCTACTTGTCATCTATGTGTATCACTGTTCCAATGTACCTGATATTTAATAAAGTGACCACTGATTAAAGTTATTGCTGGTTACTTTGCTAACTCCTTATATATATTAGCTCACTTATCACATAAAACTATGAGGTATAAACTATTAATGCCTCCATATTTAACATAGTGAAAATTAGACCCACAGAAGGTTTACAATTTACCTTTGGTCATCCAGCTATTAAATGACAGGGTCCATGATTTTAATTATTGTGCTTTATATCTATATATCATTTTTCATATATAGATTACCACCCCATTCTTCTTTTCTAATATTGTTCTGTTATATCTCATTAAAAATTGATTTGGGCTGCTTTCATTAATAAAAAATTTGAAATATAAAATATTCAGAAACATAGGCTTGCTACCTACAGATATTTGAATAAGTAACTTAGAGTTGACTAATAATGTATGTTGCCTAAAAACTGACCCCTCCGGGTGCCTGGGTGGCTCAGTTGGTTAAGTATCTGACTTGATTTTGGCTCAGTTTAGGAGATTGAACCCTGTCCGAGTCAGAGTGGGATTCTATCTCTCCCTCTTTCTCTGCTCCTCCCCCACTCAGGCTCGTTCTCTTCCTCTCAAAATAAATAAACATTGGGGCGCCTGGGTGGCGCAGTCAGTTAAACGTCCGACTTCAGCCAGGTCACCATCTCGCGGTCCGTGAGTTCGAGCCCCGCGTCAGGCTCTGGGCTGATGGCCCGGAGCCTGGAGCCTGTTTCGGATTCTGTGTCTCCCTCTCTCTCTGCCCCTCCCCCGTTCATGCTCTGTCTCTCTCTGTCCCAAAAATAAATAAAAAACGTTGAAAAGAAAAATAAAAAAAATAAAAAATAAATTAAAAATAAATAAATAAATAAATAAACATTAAAAAAAAAAAAAACCTGACCTCTCAAGTGCCTTTTTTTAAATTAGAGAATTATAGAGAACTTGAAATTTTCCTAACATATGCAAGCCGAGATAAAGCTCCAATATTTTTCTTAAAAAAAGACTACAAATGGGATCTGTAGAGTATAAAGCATATATGATATATTGTCTATAAATTGCCAAGTTAAATCATGCAGAACCACCACAAAAACAGGACACCAAAAAGCATGCCTGAAGACATCTAATGAACTGAGCTAGCAAGAGATCAAGAGGCAATTTTTCTTAAAGACTAACAATTATACACAATATAAGTATGTTAATTTCTAGTGCCTGCCATAATTCTTAACATAAAATAAGCACCAAAAAAATACTGATTGGTTGGTTTTCAGATGGGAGTTAAGATTTATCAGGGGCAGTACCACTGATCATTCTCAATATTCCTTCCCCTCTCCTAGCTCTAGTTTAGTTTGCATAAAAATGACATGCCAGGGGTACCTGGGTGGCTCAGTGAGTTAAGCTTCAGACTTCGGCTCAGGTCATGATTTCATGGCTTGTTGAGTTCTAGCCCAGCATCAAGCTCTGTGCTGACAGCTGGGAGCCTGCTTCAGATTCTGTGTCTCCCTCTCTCTCTGTGCCTCCCCCACTCAAGCTCTGTGTCTCTCTCTCGAAAATAAACATTAAAAATATTTTTTAAAAATGACATGTCAGACAGCACAATTCTCTAGAAACTACACTTCACACATGACAAAGCTCTAGTGTAGAGTCCTCTAGCATAGCTTGGAAACAACCTTCCAGGAATCTTATCAAGGCACCTTGCTATGTAGCAAGGCAGAGTGACATTGAGAGCGTTCTAGAGAGAAGAGATCCTGAGAGCTGCCTCGATTCTTCCCAGGGTCAAGACTTCTGTTCCATCTGTTTCTTAGAGCTTCTGGATTCCTGCTATTGCCAAGGCCTGGTTGTTCAGCACCATCTTAAATTCCAGGAGATACCACGATCCCTCCCAACAAGGATTTCTTTTGCTTCAGCAGACCAAATTTGGTTTATTTTCAACAACAAAACTGCCACAAAATCTTTACTATTAAAATCTCAGTTTAAAAAGACATGTCCTTAAAATCGAGCTCCAAAAACGCCCAACCATTACCAAGAGCTTCCCTTTCACTGTATTCACCTAAATATTTGATATAATATTTTTAATATCCTTGACGATTTAGTAGGTGAAAATGACATCTCATTGTTATTTTCATTTTATTTCTTTGAATGTTAGGGAGATGGAATATATTTTCACATATAAACTTGGCCATTTACATTTCTTCTTTGTAAAATGTCAGTTAAAGTTCTTTGCTCATATTTCTATTGGGGTGTTCACCTTTTTCATATTGCTTTGTAGGAGCTATTAGAAATATTAACTCTTTGACTACTAAACATAATATACATTCCCCAACTTTATAGTATGCCTTCTAGTTATTCTGGTCCTCTTTTGACAAATCTAATCCTACTCATTTTTAAAATAATGAATTCTGCCACTTCTGTTTCTTCTGGCTTTTTCCTTGACTTTCTCCTTCATGTTGGATGCCTTTCCCTACCTTGATTTTTTAAAAAAAATAATTTGCATACTTTACCTCATTTCCTCTGAAAGTCATTCTAGTCCAAGATAGGGCTCTAAGCTTTCTCATTTACTAGGTGATTCTTTTTTCTTCTTCCTCAAAAAGCCCTCAATAATATGTTTAACAATTATACTTTTCTTCTCTGATTCAAAACATCCCTTGTGGTAGACACCTGTGAGATTTTTCAGCCTTTATTCCTCCGTTTTGCTGATAACACCATTTTATTAAATACCTTTTGACAGGTAAAGGTCAGTCACATGCCCAACGTGTGGGCATAAGGACTGACTCGCCCAATGGATCCATTGAGTTACGCATTTTCTGAGATTTGGACTCTTGAGAACTGTAATGAACTGAAAATGATTAGAGTTCATTTATCTCATCTATGATCCCATAAGAGTTTACTACTTCAGGCCACTGCCTGCAGGGCCAGAAAAACCAGATTTCTCTCCTGCTGAACTGCTCTTCAGAATTCAGTTTCCCTCTGGGAGACCCACATTCTTAAAATTCTCTTCTTCCCTGCATTTACCCAGAGTCACTTTATATTTGTGAAGCCATAATACCTAAGGATTAATATTTGCATATTAATAGGAAAAGTCTTGAAGGAGATATAAACTATATTCTTCTGAGGAAGTAAAATATTACCGCATGGAGTTCTGTTGTTGTCTTAATGCAGAGGGGGCCAGAATGCCACTCAATGTGGTGTTATATTGGGTATGGGCATGAATTAAGGCTAATGGCTGCCAACACAGCCTTCAGGTTGCTGGCCACTGTGGCCGGTGTCAGCAATAGAACTTGTATGAGAAATTCTTGGATAGTCTAAGAATCTGTAGCAAGAGAGCAGAAGCTCCTTGGAAGCCTGGATCTCTGCAGCCAGCATAAGGCCACCCTGGAGCTGGGGCGAAAGCAGCTCAGTAGAATTCAAGAAAGGCCTTACAGTACTTCAAAGATCCCCTGAGGCTCTCTTTCCTAGAATCTATGGAATGACTAAGGAAAGGCTTCTCACATCCCAGCAGTTGGAGACAAACAGAAACGGAAAGTATCTCCAGGTCATTTCCAGGAACTGACTTGATACTCTAAAGAGCCTGTAATTTAATTTACCTTGTGATGATTTTGCTTAGACCCACATTCTAACAGCACTATATTCCAACAAGCATCTGCAGAATACAATTCTACTCTCAATTTAAAACTCCTCATTACAGGGCACCTGGGTGGCTCAGGCTTCGGCTCAGGTCATGCAGGGTTCATCAGTTCCAGCCTGGTGTCAGGCTCCGTGCTGACAGCTCAGGGCCTGGAGCCTGCTTCAGATTCTGTGTCTCCCTCCCTCTCTGTCCCTCCCCTGCTCGCACTCTGTCTCTCTCAAAAAAAAAAAAAAAAAAAAGACTATTCATGTGGTAGAGTCCCTTCCCTAAGGGGTAAAAAAAAAAAAACCCTCAAGGCAACCTGGCTATACCCATATGTGACAAATTCCCTCATGACCTTCTAACATGTGACCACTTAATCAGACAATATGCTTGTGTGTTACCATTTTGGGGAGACAAAGAAGTAAAAAAATATATTAAAAAAAAACTACGTCATGTGGCGTTCGGGGCTCAGTTCTTTGGGTACGGACCCACCTACGTGGTGCCAGCAGGAATAAAGTTGCATCTTGGAAAGAAAAGCCTCTGTGTCATCACTCTCTATGCAAGAATCCTGCTATACTCACTATATTACAGTTATGCTATGGTTTGAATACAGTCACTCCTAAAATGTCCTACTAAACCAATTGATTCTATAATCCTCCCTACCTCAGTTAGCATCTTTTATTTCTAGTTGGTTTGGCCAAAAGACATGACAATTCCTTTAAAATCTCTTTTTCTCAAAAAGCCTATTCAGTTCTGCTTTCTAAATATACTCGCATTCTAACTCTTTCTCACCACTCCACTGCCCATCCCCTTGGTCAAACCATCACCATCTGTCACGTGGATTAATACAATGGTCTGCTTTTCTTGCTACTCTCCTGGACTCCCTGGATCCTTGCCTGAATGGGACTGCAAAGCTGATGCTTTTACAAATAGGCTCAACAGGGTTTTCTCAAAATCCTCCGGAGATCTCTCTTCTCAATCAACATACAAGACAAATTTTTTTATGTGGAAGGTCTGTGTGATCTGACTTCCCATGATCTTTCCAACCTTACCTCTTTTCACTCCCTGTCCTTCTCTGTGCTCAGACCATACCATCCTGATCACTCAAACCAGCATGCTCCCATTTCAGGGTCTTTGCACCTGCTCTCTCCTTCACCTGAAATACTCAGGTCAGTTCCCTCAATGGCTGCAGGCCCTCATTCAAAAGTCTGCTCTCTGACGCCTTCCCTGACACCTACCAAAAACCTCAATCTTCCTCCAACATTTCACATTCTCCCTGCTTTACTTTTTATCCTGTCAGTACCTATCATACTATTAGTGCCTGTCAGTACCTATCATACTATTAGTTAACGTGTCCAATTTTATTTTTGTGTCTCCTGCACAAACAGAATATAAGTGCAATGCGGACATTTTTTTCCTCATCAATGACCTCATCATCCCCACACCTAGAATACTGATCTAACACATGATAGACACTCAAAAGACACGCGTGGAATGAAAAATGAAGGAATGAATGGTTCTTTTCCTAGTCAAGAAAGTTTTTAGAAGACTTTGGGGTGCCTGGATGGCTCAGTTGGTTGAGCGTCTGGCTTCAGCTGGGGTCATGATCTCATGGCTCCTAAGTTTGAGCCCCATGTCGGGCTCTGTGCTGACAGTTCAGAGCCTGGAACTTGCTTTCAGATTCTGGGCCTCCCTCTGTCTCTGCCCCTCCCCGACTAGTTCCCTCTCCCTCCCTCCCTCTCTCCCTCCCCCCCCAAAATAAACAAACATCAAAAAAAATTTTTAAAAAGATGGTAGTCTTCCGTTGAGAGCTTCTAGAGGGCAAAAATCATAGCCAGTTATTTTCCTGATTAAATACATGGAACATATAAATATAAAATGCTCATAAACACATTAATAGTGATCATCATAAAACCCAAAGAATAAGCCTTACACAAAAGACTCAGTGTACCTATTAGTTGAGTGCGTTAATGAAGAAATACATGACTTAGAAAGATCAACAGAAGAGAAAATTAAAATAGCCAAAGAGATGCAGTAGCTTCCATCCCTAAACAATTTTCTTCTCTACAGAAAATGCCTGAAAAGGCTGTATTGGTATCTATAAGATCATTACAGCGTGACTAAAGTGGACACAAACGTGCACAATTATCCAGGATGTTTACATGAGGGAACGGTCCTTGAAGCTATAGAAAACAAATTAGGGCAAAAATCAAGCCCTATTATTTTACAGAGTAGGTAATAAAAATACAGAATTCATTAACAGTGCAGAGCAGAAGAGCTAAGAAATAGAAACAAATTAAGTGGGATTTGGTAAATACATGGATACAATTAGTCCACGACCAGTATTTAAGAAAGAGGAGGGTTCAGGATCTGTCCTGTCACTTTCGAGGTTCATTTCATGAGGAACTACCACCAACTGATGCCCCCAATCTTCTTGCTGCCCCTGTCGGAGATAGGAAATCAGAATACACCTCTGTTCTGAGGAACTATGATAATTTCTTATGTTCTAAGGTCTAAATATCTGAGCTCCATCTGGTTCAGCTGCACTTATGTAGACCCTCCTTCAGTTTCTTAAATAATAAAAGTATTTTACTAGGGAAATAAAAATAGTAAATGTTGATCACTAGCTGTGGGTTCTAAAAGAACACATTGCTTACAACTATAGATATAGATACTGAGTCCTGATGAGTTGTAGTTTATGACTGCTCACAAAACTAAATTCACCTTCTACTCACATGGCACAGTAAAGCAAATCAATGTACAAAATGACATACCTTGCAATCAAGCAATGTAAATAAATCAGATAATCAACATAAAAAAATCAATACTCAAGTAAACATGAAATATAAAGTAATAACCAAAAGTCTGAATATGAGCGGTGATGCAAATCATGTAGCCTTTTCTTTTTTCCTATCAAATTTGGCTAATATTAAGAAACAGCTAGGGAGATTTTCTAAAGTACCTATTTCCAGGATATCCCCCATAGAGATTAGAATTCAGGGATTCGGGGTAGGATCTGAGAACATTAATAAGCTATTCATAGAAACATTTGGCAAATTAGTGGTTATGATGTAGTGCTGTGTTAAAATTTCTCTTAGTCAAGGTTGTCACTGACCATTAAAAAAAATGAGATTAATATAAGGAGAATCATGTATAATCTGAAATGCTTGTCAAATACTTTTAAAATTATTATAATGATTTTATTTGAACAATGTAGGGATGCAAGTTTAAAGAAAGAAAAAATATCAGGGATTTATACTTTGGGAACATAATGTGTAATCTAGTTGGGAAGAATCTTTTTGGACACTGACAACTCATTGACCTCAAAGGGAGCTGCAACGCTTCCATCAGAGGAAGGGTCACAAAATAAGCAAGTGACAAATTTCAAACACACACACACACAAATATATCAATTTGTACTTTGGCGTGTGTGTGAGCAATAAGATATGATATAAGATAAGATATATAAAAATGTGAGCTTACTTCTCATATACCTTTTGAGGATGGAAACAGACATGGGATGTAAGAATGTGGTAAAAAAAAAAAAAACACACACACACAAAAAAAAAACAACAATCTCCAAAAGATGCCTATACAGCTAGTCTAGAAAGAAACAACAGGAAATCAGTAAGATAGGGGCAAAATTATCCTCAAGGGAAGGTACAAGGAACTCTTCTCAACCATTATCCAATGTGGAAATCTATAATTTAACAAAAACAAATAAAATGAAATAAATGAGAATTTAACTTTACCCAATGTTAACCAAACTAAACTATGTGGCACAGTTTTGATCAATTAATGGAAAGTGAGAAAAGACAATCCGTTGGAACTTGATCTTTGATATCATCTCCATAGAGTTCACAGGGCTTATGTTATTACACAAACAGAATAAGAATATCTCATCATGGCATACCAGCTTGCTTCCTCGGGAGCAGTGTTTCCATTATCATAAGGTAAATACTTAATAGTTTTCAACTCTATAATCTAAAAGGAACAGAAAAGAATCTAAAAGGTGTTGATTTAATAGTGTGTCAAGTTATGGCTGACAGATGCTGATCATTGATGAAAGGTGGGAGAAAGAATGCAAGTACTTAATATCCTCATCTATACTGTAGGAGAGAAATAGCCTAGGCTTTCTGGGACAAGAAGTTCAAGTTTATGCATATTAAGTATGCTTAGTAAACCAACAGACTGATGACAAGGATCTAAAAATTTATATTTAGAAAAGAAGTAGAGAGATGGATGGGGTAATTATTGGTAAGCTATATCTTCACCTTCCTTAAAAGAGAATATAAGATCAAATGTTGATTATTTATAGTTACAGAAGCAGTATGAGAGCTGTAAATATTTAAAAAAATAACTGTTTCAGCTATGGGAGGTTGTTGAATAGACTGCTGTTTGTTGCATTTTTTTTTTTTTGAGAGAGAGTATGAGCTTGTGTGAGTTGAGGAATGGCAGAGGGAGAGAGAATCTTAAGCAGTCTCCGTGCCCAGCATGAAGCCCTACACAGAGCTTGATCTCATGGCCTGAGATCATGACCTGAACCAAAATCAAGAGTCGGATGCTTAATGGACTGAGCCACCCAGGCACCCCACATAAATTACTTTTAATTATTTGTATTTCTATACAGTACCTGAATTTGTTTTACTCTTTTTTTTTAAATGCCATAACACAAAATGGCTGAATGAGAACACAGATAAATAGGCTACTTAGCCTAAATCCATATATAACTACTAACACATGTAATGTAGCTCTGCCTCATTGATTCAAAAAGAATAACATTGTTGGGTCTGTGAAGTAGATTAATGGGCCTTCCTTGGTTGGCAGAGGGTTTCAGTGAGAAAAAGAAATACCTCAGGAGGTGGATAATGATAGTGCTCTGTTGGTTGAAAGATACTCAAACACTGAGCTCATGCTCTTAACTTTCTGAATAGTGCTTGTAATAAAGAACAAAAAAAATATTTTGGCCTCTAACAGCATAAAAATAGAAGCAATATCATATTCAAAAGAACTTTTGTTCACTAAGGGGAATTAACATCTTTTTAGAATCCAAATAGAATGTTGTTACTGAAGTAACTAAGCCCAATAAGGCATTTTGTTCTCCATGACCCAATATCTTTTTGTAACGCTAAATTTGATTTTAGGGTATTTTGTAAGCATCACTTTAATTTCTTTTAAAATTTTAAGAACATCTTAGTGTTACTTTAATGCAAAACCTAAGTACAACTATCCTATTTTCTAATTTTCTTTGGTATTCTAAAAAGAAAAATGCTAACTACATGGAGTTTTAATGAAAATCACTTTTACAGGACTACTAGTAAAAGTAAAATTTGTATGTTAACTGTACATATCTTCATTATATTTCTCTCTAAAAATTCTGTACATTTTTATATTCTTTAAATAATGTATTATCCTTTTAATAAGCTCTAAATTATTCCATATTCTGCTTCCAAAGTCACTTTGTCATTTTAAATCAACTCATTTCCTAAAAAGCAACATTTATGATTTCCTGCATTACTTATCACATTTTTAACACATTAATTCCATAAAGAGTTAAGGTGGGAATTGTGAATTTCTAGTGTATATATCCAATGATATGATGAAACACTTTGAATTCTTGTCCGAGTATGGGATGTAGCGGTGTTTTTTTGTTTTTTTGTTTTTTTTTTTTTTTTTAAATAGTGGTCCTGATATACTCTTGTGACGCTCAGGGTATTTAAGCAATGTTCTATTTTCTCTGCTATGTTTTCCAAGTCATATGAAACACTTACATTCATCTAACAGACACAGTGGTTTTAAGAACCAACCTAATTGTTCAAGACATTTTCAGGCATGCCAACTTTTACTTTTTAATGTTTGGCATTTAAAAATTTTAAACCAAATAAATTAATGTAGTTAATTAGAACTAAAATCATTGAACGCGATGAAAAATGGGCAAATGACACATTTTTAGTTTCACATTTGTGTTAACACACAAAAAGTGCAGAACATTAGTTGAATCATCCTACTAATAGGACCTCCTGAAAGAAATGTGGTATCCCTGATTAAAAACTGAAAAATTAAAGCCAGGTAGCTAGTTTTTACGGTATCGTTTGTGGTACAGCTTGTCTTAGCAACTGTTTCAAGAATGTATGCTAACAGCACGGGAGAAAGCCTTATATAGGCAAATACAATTCCCCTGACCTGCAATCTCCCCCAGACTAAGATCAAACAGGATCATTTATAGGCATTGCACTTTGTAAATTTTAAAAAATAGCATTTGTAAGAGAAACAGCTTGTTTATTCACCAACTTCCATTTCCCTCCTGTGCACCCAGCTGTGATACGTTTCTGGACAATTCTGGCTATGGGGGTAAAATCTGACTGGAGGAATGAAGGCTGGAGGAAGATCCTCCAATTGGCCACTTTGCTCCCACAGATCCTCTGGCGTGACCCTCAACTTTCCTGTAGCTGGATCAAGAGGACAAGTTGGTAAGTACCTGGGTCCACAGAGGACTGAATTGATTAGAGCTCCTCCTCCTTGCCTTGCATTGGATTGGGACAGAGGCAAGAAATAATAGTGCTATTTTATAAAGCCACTGAAATTTGGGGGTTTACATCAAGTAGCCTAATCTTTAGTCTAGGAGATGCACCAAGTCACCAGTAACATAGTATAATAAACACCCCCAGATGAAGAAGCAAGAGATCTAGATCCCCACCCTAGACCAACCATCTCCCACACAGTCAGTTAGCATCAGTAATGTCACTTTAGGTGAGCTTCATGTAGACAACATTACCACTGCTGAATCCTACTACTGGAAAAATCCATGATAGTTACTTTGAACACCCATTCAGTTGCTTACAAGACTACACAGATATTCAGCTAATTCCACAGATAATAGACAACTACCATAAGTAAAAACAAATAGGCTCAGAGATTTTTAAACACTATTAAGCAGCTGAAGCAACCTGAGATGCCCAGTCTCTATGACTCCCGCTGCCTGTCAATAACTCCCCGGGGGGACTTCACATAGGCTTTTGATATCTCCACACCCAGCTTCCTCCTCAGAAAAAGGAGAGGACTGGGTCAGAAAAATTCTAAGGCATCAACTCTAAGATTTCTTTATAAGAACTAAGTAATAGTTGTCAGGAAAACATGGAAATATTGGCTGACACAGTCACCTGTGTTAAATTATTTCAGCTGTGTTATATCACCTACTGACTGTGGGGAGGAAGACAGTGGCCTGACTTGCTCATTTTCACTATTCACCCACTCCATCCTCCATAACTTATAGCAATTCATAATGTGACTCACTTATTTGATGGTTATTTGAAAACTAAATGCCAACCATAGGGAAGACAGGACATCAGAGGGCCCGAGGAAGACAAACTTATGTAGGATATGAACTTTATACCCAAAGAAATTTTCCATATAACTTAGGAAGATACTCAGATAGCAATAGGCTTCAATGTGAAGATGGTTCTAAAAACAGGGATGGTGACCTCAGCACAAAGTCCTTTAGTGAGGAAACAAGTTGGAATGACCTCTGAAGAACAAGCAGGATTTGTATTACGTCAAACAAGTGCACATGATGGTGAGTGATAATCCAGTCAGAGGGAGCAGGATGAACTAAGCTGTCAGGAGGGTGGAAAGCATGAGAATATCCACTACCATAGGGTACAGTATAGGATATTTCACTATGTGGTCTCCCCTTCTACTCCTTGACCTTACATTTATTTCTGAGGCTCTCCTGGTCGGTTTTCCTTCCATGCCTACCACTTTATCACCTATATGTTTATGACTTCCGCATCAATGTTTCATTTGATTCAGCAAACATTCTATATGGCACTTAACTATGTTAACCACTTGTCTAAGCATTAACAATTTTATTAGGTACTGTGAATCTTCATACAACTTATAAGGTAGGTGTACTTTTTCAATATTCATATTCTAGGGGAGAAATTGAGGCCCAAAGAGGCTGAATAGCTTGCCCAGCTAATAATGGTTAGATCTGGGAAATAACCACCCAGCTTGGACAAATCTCCTAAATCTTGAACAACCATATTCAGATAGTAATGGTATGGCATAAATTTGGGAAATCATCTAAGTAGATGTGGTTATTGAAGACTTGGAGACGGTTCAATATCTGATTGTCAATGTGCACAGAATGCTGGGGAAAGAACCAGGGGTAGAACTCTGGAAATACCCACTTTTTGAAACAAAAGAAGGAGGCAGAGTCAAGTACAGAATTGGAAATAAAGGCAAGGCAAATGCCATACAATTCTGGGTAAAAGGCAAAACAGGAATGTAGTTCACAGGTAAAGTGGCCTGAGTCCTAAGAAAATGCCACAGTACTTGACATTCTTGTGACCTGAGAGCACTATTGAGAGCAGTAAGTAGGCAACAATAGAGACAATGGATGTCAATTTGTAAGGGAAAAAGTGGTGTTGCAGACAATGCATTGGAAAATCTGGTTCTGCTGAGAGATTTGAGAACACCTCCTCGCCTCCCCCACCCACCATCTTACCCTTTATTCTCTTTAGCTAATAAAACAGAAGAGTTTGGCTGAATAATTTCTCTTCAGATTTATGATCTTACCAGAATATTGACTGCATAGGGAGAAAGAAGGTAATTTGGAGGATGGTGTGTTTGTTTAAAGCAAATGTTTATTGGTGAGCATGCTGAAGAGTAACCCAGCTCCACTGACTTCAACAGCTATCATGAGATGCAACTAACTCCAAGTGAAACACACAAAACTGCTTGGAGAAAGCGAAGTAAAAAAAAGAAAAAAGAAAAAAAAAATCAAACCTAGTGGAACTTTCTTCTTTATTTTCTAATTTCACCTTCTAAGTGGGCATCCTTAGAACTCCTTGAGAGGCTCTAAAGGCTAAAATTACCACCCAATCCTTCTTTACCTATGTCAGCCCTTAATTTTGGCCTTTATATTCCCTTAAGATCCTAGGTTCAGACATAGCCATCAAGTGCTTGGGATATGACCAAATGTGAACTTCTGCTATTTGCCATCATTTATGTAATTTCAGTGTCAACTTGTTCACTTTTAAAATGTCAATAACACTGTTCAAACTGAATAAAAAAAAATTGGGGGTTATCAGGGCATTCTAAGAGATCACAGAATGAGAGCAAAATACTTACTGGTATGTCTTCCAAAGAGCAATAGAGGAGAGAACATCAGCACTGAGATGTTAGGAGCCATAAAAAAAGATGCAATAATCTGTGTAAAAAAAACTGTCTATTCAAAACTCAAAAACAGGCTCTATGAAGGCCAGCTGTAAAAACTAATGGATGCCACAGAGCCCTACAAGAAAAGGATTACAAAAAGCTACTTAATGTAACCTCCAGCTCCCATGCATGTCAAGGTAGTATAGTGGACATTTGTCTTATTCACATCTTCTAGGTTTTGTAACTTTCTACCCATGAGTCCTGATTCCCTCCTGGAAGACTTTTGCCAGTCTCCCTTATAGCTGGGACACAGATATGCAGGTTCTGTAGGAGGGATAGTCAGAAACATGCTCCTGAGACTTCTTAGGGAGGAAATGATGTAAAGAGGGCAGAATCGTGCGAAGGGGCAAAGGGCAAAAGGGTGTTCAGTTCCCAGAGGCAGCTACGGTAGAGGTCTAAGCAGGGACTCTCATGCTCAGAGGCCCTGATGTAAGTCACCTGTACCTGGGGTCAATGGCAGCAGAGTTTCCTGTGGGACAGCCTAATGTGTAATACGGGCATAGTTCCTGGCTGACCGCCTAAGTTTAACTCTTTTTCCTCTTGGAAAACATGGATGCCTCCTACTATCCTTTATAAGATCCCTTTCACCTTAACTGGGATAGGTTTTGGTTTTTGCAACGAAGAATGCAGTTTCTATTTAAAGGTAAGAAAACAGCAGAGTTTTGAAAGACAGATCAGTAGAAGATTATATTCTGGTCCTGTCCACTGTGCCAATTTCGCTCATGACTATTTTTCCCCCTCTCAAACCACTTCTTCAAACACATATGGCTTCTTGGCTCTGCTGCCTTCATTCATTTGTGTATTCATTCAACTGTGATGCCGTGAACATCTATAATGCTTACTGAGTGTCTGGAATCCAATGAATAATGATGACTGAAACTCTGTCCTTGACTTCATAAATCTTCCAGGGCTAATGGTAGAAGTAAACTAGAAAACAAGTATGTATAATGCAATGGTACCATACAATTAATATTATGGTAAAAGTGAGCACTAGGGGAACACAAGGGAGAGTGCTCCATTTAACAGAAGGGTGAAGGTGGGAAAGTCAAGAGACAGCAGGTAAGGGAAACTCCAAGTTAAAAAATAAATGATGGGAAGAGGTAGGTAAATGTGAAGGTGAAGGTGGAAGACTGACAGAGGTAAAAAAAAAAAACAACAAAAAACAAAAAACAACAACAACAAAAACAAAAACAAAACCAAAAAGCAAAAAAAAAAAAAAAAAAAAGCAGTGTGTGTAGTCACGATTCCAAGAAAAGTTATTGTACGCCCAGTGAATAGCAAGGCACGCAGCCTAACTTGAGCTATAACAAAACATGGATGCCAAAAGAACCAAGTCAATAAGTCATCAAGGGACAATGTTCCATGTCAAGGAACTGGTCAGCCATGGGAAGTCACTGGGGAATGGAGGTCTTTAAGGCCAAGACACAGACGTCAAATGAACAAGAACAAAAGGGGATAAGGATACTATGATTTTTTTTTCTGACTGATTAAAAGGAACTTTTTCTATAACATGCAAAATTATCAGAGGCATACAAGCCTCATAGTAGGGTCCTGATGTAAGTAAACCTCTTGCTGGGTTTTAATCAGCCAGAGGTCAGAAGCACATATAGGGTGCTGAGCAGTAACAAAGTACTCCTCACTTCAGATGATACTGGCCAGGTTTCTCTCCTGAAGTTATCCCTTGAGCCATTTCGCCCCTCCAAGGTATAAGGCTCAGTGCCTTAGAAAAGTCCTATTTATAGGAGTCTCTCTGTCATTATTACCAATGAACAAAATCCCTGCTATTCTGACCCAAAATACAGAGCAAAACCTTTAACATATTCCTGCCTTTTCTAAAACTTATCCTGCTCTGCCTAAGAGGAAGAAGTTTCTTCTGAGGCCCTCATTCTCAGGTCAGGCATTATGATATTTTCACTTACTTTATCTTATTCTACAAAGATATCAAGTCTTCCCTTCACTCTGTTAAAGGATATCACCCCAGAACTAGTTACATTCCTTATTCTTGGCAACTTACCTCTTTATTTCCCCCTTTCACAGACCCCTTACAAAATAAGTAAAACCTGAAACGATCTTGAGCCAAAGCTTGAGGGAACTTAGAACTCTTTCCCATAGTCACTCATCGTACATTCAATGACCTCTGATACCCTGTCAGCACTGTGCTAAATGCGGATAATGCAGCAATGACCAAGACAGTCATGGTCCCTGTCCACAGAGCTCAGAAAGGTACATTTTCCTAGCATCAAGGACTGAAGGTCAAGGACTTAGGATGTTTTGACTTTACAATGGTGTGAAAGTGACAGGAATTCAGTGGAAGCCATGCTTTAATTTTGATCTTTTCCCAGGCTAGCGATATGTAGTACCGTCCTCTCTCCTGATACCGGGCATTGGCAGAGAAGATCAGAAGGGTCAACAACCAATACAGCTGCAACCATTCTGGTTTTGTTTTTGAACTTCAGTACCATATTTGATACGTTACACGAGATTTTTAATACTTTATTATAAAATAGGCTTTGTGTTGGACGATTTTGCCCACTAATGGGAGTGTTCTGAGCAGATTTAAGGTAGGCTAAGCTATGATGTTTGGTAGATGAGATGTATTAAATGCACTTTTGACTTCTGGTCAACTTTTCAACTTAACAATGGGTTTATCAGGACATAACCCCAGCATAAGCTGAGGAAGATCTGTAATTACTTCCTGACCAGTACTTACCTGAAGGCTGTGCTCAACTAAAAGCACACCAAATATATATGTATTTGGTGATGGCTTCTCTGAACCACTTAGGGAAAAGTGTGCCATTGTTCTTCACACACTCAGAGTTTGGCTTTTGTACAGTGGAGACAAATACTAAAGTTCTATCCATAGCCTAAAGAGCTGATGCTTTTATTATTTATCTTTGACAAATTAGCTGAAAAACTGTTTTACTGCATTATTTACAATTAACCATAAGGACCTGTCCTCTATCAAGCTTGATACTCAGATTTTGATTACAGCGGTTCTCTTGTCCTGCATGGGGTTCTAACTTTGCGATCGGTAGCAAGTGTAATGCTACCCAATGAATGGCATATGTAGCTATTCTTTGTACTATGAGCTTTGGCCCATCCAACAAGCCTGTGGTGCTCCAAGTATGGTTCCCAGAATGACAGCATCAACATCACCTGGAAACTTGTTAGAAATGAGAATTCTCTGGCCTCACCCAAGACTTGCTGAATCAGAAATTCTCAAAGTGGGAAGGAGAAATCTGTGCTTTCCCAAGCCCTCAGGTGACTCTGAGGCACACTCAAGTCTGAGACTCAAGCTGCAGAAACATTATACCTGCTGGCTTTCAGATTTTCAACTTTAAAGAATAAGAACCTCGCAAACAGAATACTAATAGTCTTGTAAATGAACAATTTCACCAAAATCAAGTGAATAATCAATAAAGGTTAGTCTATGCTTTATTAAACTAGCGAAGATTTTTGAAAATCATGCCAGTATTGGTACAGGTTCAGGGAAATAGATATTGGTAAAAGCATAAATCTGTTCACATTCTAGAAGGCAACTTGGTAATAATCAAAAGCCTTTAAAATCTCTGTAACTTTTCACCCCCAAATTCCAATTCTAGGAACTTAATGTGAAGGAAAGGAATGAGAGCTTCAGCTCTGAAGTTCAGCAGACCTGGGTACAAACCCTTCTTTCACATACTAGCTTATGACCTTTCGGTAAGTTCTTTAAAGTCTCATAATGGTAGCCTGTACTGTCTGTGAAATGGGGTTAATTACACCAACTTGTAAAAAAAAAATAGCATAAATCATATAATTAGGGTTGCCACATAAAACGCAAAACATCCAATTACATTTGAATTTCATTGTTTCATAAACAATGAATAATTGTTAGTATACACATGCCTCAAATATTGTTGAGACCTATTTATACTAAAGAACTATCCATTACTATCTGAAATTTAAATGTAACTGTCTGTCTTGCACTTTTACTCCCTAAATATGGCATCTCTACATACAATGAGTTAGGTATTCAGTAAATATTAGCTATTCACTTACTGGTTTTTTTACTTAAAAGATTTATAAAGCAAACTGGTGATAAGTAAGTGTGCTGGTCTAAATTGAGATTAGTCCCGTGAAACTCAAGAAAAAGTTTGTACTTATGAAAACTTCATGATATGCAGATGAATGTGCTGAAATACAATCTTAGGATGTCTCATATCTAGAAATACCCCTGAGTAATCAAAGACATTCAGTATCTTGGGTTTGAATAAACCCAAATTAACTGGAAAACCTGATTTGTTAAAACATTTTAGCATCTCAGTTCTGCTGCACTATAAGAAAATATTTGCTTATACACGTATCAAAAAACTCCTCTGATAATAGAACAAAATAGAGTGAAAGTAGGTCTGCTGACTTTGTAAGAAACAGAAAGAAACCCATGTGCTATCAATTTGTTACTAATAAAATGTAAACATCCTGAAACTTTAAATTGCATTTGATTCAGCAACCAAAAATAAATTCATCTTTTTAAAACTGTAAAGTTATCTCTTCATGCCAATAAAATTTACTGACTTATAATTATGCTCAAAAATGTATGTGACAGTTTAAAACATAAAGTATGAAGTGGAATAGCGATGGTTACAATTTGCCTTCCCCACCCCTCCCCCACTTCAAAACCAGAGCTGGGTGCAAATGAAGCAAGAGGACGACATTGTGGCAGGGGCTGTCTTCCTATCAAAGTGACTGGATCGTGACTGGGCACGAATGATCGAGTCATTCTGGCTGTCTTACTGATAGATGGAGATACTTCCCGGATCAATTCTGCCTGCCACTGTGACAGGCAATGACCTACAAGCAGCGGGAAATGACCGAGCTGTGGTTGAATTCACTGGCTACAAAGAAAGATCTGGTTGCAGTTGGGATTGTCCAGAGAAGACCACAAAGTCTTTTCCTTGGGAGAGGGGTGCTGTCTGAGAAGGATCTATGGAAGAAACACTATTGTATATTGGTCTTGAAAATGACAGTGACTGCAGAGGCAAAGAGGCATCCTGGTCAGATGGGAGACACTGAGAGCAAGTCTACTGGGGATCACTGAGCAAAGTGGCACAAAGCATTCCTGAGCTAAAGTAATTCTTGGTCTGCCTAGAAGTACTAAGGAGTAGGATCTTAGTCTCCCACAGAGGAAAATATTGGGGTTTTGTAAACAGAGCAGTGATAGACACAAATTAGATTTTCAGAAGGCTGATCCTACAGGAACATCGAAAACATGCTGGTAGAAGGAGGGAATGGAGGCAGAGAGATCAGTTAGAACCTCTCCCACGAGTCTTGCCCTTAAGAGGTGAGAGATGAGTTTTGTGGAAGTTGCAGTAACAGAAATTAAGCAGCCATGACAGAAATTAAGCCAGGGGAAGCAATAATCGCTAAAACGTGGTCTATCCTGGGAGTGGCAAAATGGATGGAGAGGAATCCAGCTTAAACTTGGGAGAGGGCAGGGGCCAATTTAAGAAAAGATCAATGATGTCTTGGCAGGGTTTTTAAGTGGAAATGTCCACTAGTAATTCAAAATGTAGAATAAAGTTTAGTGACATAAATTTCTGGGAGACCATTGCCAGGAGGGAAAACAGAGGCGGTGAGAACATATTGGAGAGAAGAGTGGAAGGAGTGAGACTGGTTAACATTTAATCCCAAAGTAACTCCTGTCACAAGAGTAGATAAAGATGGAACCCTTTCACAATATAGGACCAGGAACTATAAGACCGAAGAGCAGCAGTATAAGGAGACAAAACTAGCTGAAACTTCAATCCTAAAAGCCAAAGTTGGAAAGACCATCAGGAAGTAGAAAAGTACAGCATAGGGAATATAGCCAATAATATTGTAATAGTGTCGAATGTTGACAGATGCAGCTACACTTACATGGTGAGCGCTGCATCATACATAGAATGGTCTAATCTGTATGTTATATACCTTAAACTAATACTGTAGGTCAATAAATACCTCATTAAAAAAAAAAAAGTCAAGAGTAGCCAAGGCTGATGGAACAGGCATAGAAAAAAGTAAAACCATGTTCTGGGCAGGTCAAGTGGCAAGTATAAACTCTGAAGTGAGAAAATTGAAGTTCAGAGGAAAGATAATACATTACTTGGAAAAGAGCATGGAGTTTGAACTCCATGGGTTTTGAGTGCTAGTATCCTTCCATTAAATGGAAATAATAATGCTGTTATCAATGAGAGTTTCAAGTCAGGTCATCTGGGTCAGATATACAGAGCACCAATCAGTAAGGGGTCAGAGAACATCTCCTAAATATAATGATGGAGAGAGTTATAGTTCTAGAAAGTTCTTGAAAGATTGTGTGTGGTTAGAAGGAACACTTTGATTAGCCATCTGGATGAGAAGGAGCATATAATGAGTAGTCCACAGCTTCCTAGCCCATCCTTGCCAAAGGCGATACGACCTAAAGCTGCCATCCCCGTGACTGTTTTCAGAGAAGAAATTGTAAAGCTTTCCCACCCCAACCCCCAAAGTAGACTGTGCTGCTCTAGTCACTTGAAGGAGTATCATTTGTGTGTCTCTTCCTTATTCAAGACTCGTTGTCCTATCTAATTAAATGCTGAATACGTGAAGAATATTGTTTGATGGGGAGCAAATGAGCCTGCCTGAAAAATCCACAGAACTCACCCTGGCCTTGACCAGTCTCGTTGTAAAGATTAAAGGCAGGGGCTCCTGGGTGGCTTAGTCAGTTGAGCTTCTGACTTCAGCTCAGGTCATCACCTCATGGTTTGTGAGTTCGAGCCTCATGTCGGGCTCTGTGCTGACAGCTCGGAGCCTGAAGCCTACTTCAGATTCTCTGTGTCCCTCTCTCTCTGCCCCTCCCCACCTCTCTCTCTCTCTCTCTCTCTCTCAAAAATAAACATTGTAAAATTAAAACAAAATAAACTTGTAAAGATTAAATACATATGGTGCACTGAGGGCACAGCCAGCAGGCACTCTGTCCAGTAAGTGGGATCCTGCAAAATCGATACCCAACTAACATGGCTGTGCAAGGGGTCTTTATAATGCACAACAGAGAGAAAGATAAAAATATAGTTTAAGGAGAGAAACTGGAAGGCTTTATGCCAAACCGAGGAGTGAAGACAAAGGGAGGCACTGAAATGAATTTTTGCAATACATATTTTAGTGCTGAAAAACCTCAGTTTTAAGTTCAGTCTACTTCTTATAAGTGCGTGAGCTTGAGCAAGACCTTTAACTTCCCTGAGGCTGTTCCCTGAGTCCCATCATCCATAAAATTAAAATGGCACTTACTTTATAAGCATATTGTGGTATCTATTGGTAATCAGACAGCAGTAGGAGGTGATAGAAACCAAACTGAAGGGAGTTGAAGAGGGAATGAATAATAAAACATGACACCAGTTCTTACAGACATTTACAAGATTGCCAGGGAAAGTGGCCTCAAAGTAGGGCTCAGCAACTGGTCTATCTCCCTATCCACCTTTCTTCTTCTTAGTTCTCAATATGGGAAGAACTGTTGTTTATAACCAAAAAAAAAAAAAAAAAAAAAAAAAAGGCACCAACACAAGTTAATAAAATGCTAAGTACAAGTCCCACTAAGACTTAGGGTTTCTGCTGGGATTCTTTCTTCTTTTTTCCTTTATATATGGCATAGAAGTACATTTTCATAAGCCATTAAATATAGAATTTGCTTAATACTGGGAAAGTCTTTATCGTCTTAGAGTTTTCTATTGCTTATTAATTGATTCTGCGTTTCTGTCACTAAATGGCTGAACTCATTTCTCAGCTGATGAATATGAAGCCTTGATAGGCCTAATGCTGGCTGGAAATGGATCCCTGATAAACATGACCCAATAGAAAGCCCTTTGAGGTGCCGCACAGGCAGGGCCTTGTGTTTCTACCAAAGCCCTGCTAGTGGAGAAATACACCTCTCAACGTCAGGGAATAGACGGACAGTAGGTGGTATTGTGACACACAGGAGAGTTTGTTCTGTCACCAAAATAACCAATGATCAATGTCTTTTTGCTACCTGAATAACGTTTTCATTTCATTAATGTTAACATTTCAATAATGTTAACATTTCATTCATGTTTTTCTTAATGCATGAATTACATAAATATACACTTTTTACGTGGTCAAGAAAATAGTGATGTTTGGATTTTAAAACCACCAGGAATATTCTCTTCCCCATCTTCATTATCCCCAGCTCTGCATGATAAACAGCTAATCATTGACACCAGTTATTGATAGGAAGCTTCCCCCCCCCACCCCGCCCCCTGCCTGCTGCCTTTTTTGAATCTTTCCATCCCTGACAGCTATGCAGAAACACCCTCTGGGTCGGTGATGGGATTTATAAGCGAAGCCAATTCTAATGTTAAAAGGAAAATGTTCAAGTTTCATGCATCTGTAAACAAGGAATGGGTGACAATCCCCAAAGATTTGGGGCGATTTTCATTTTAATCAAATGGCATCAACTATTAATGTTTACTCTTAAATTTATAATCATGGATTAAATAGTAATATCGCTATCTGGGAAAAGAGACACCATGGTGCCAGTTGCCTTGAAATTGCATTAATAGATGATACAGTGGTTGTTTTGGCCTTTGGTCTGTCATATTTTACATTTTTATTTTCACTGGTGTTTGAAATGATAAACCTAAACCACCATCTCTATAAAGAGGAAGAAACATACCTTTGCTTAATTGCTAATATGCATTTTAATTTCATTTTAAATTCTACTGCTTTGAAAAACCTAAGTTAGCAAGTCATTTTTCTAAGTCAACATGGCAGAATCAGGTGGAGATTAATTGAGTCATGGTTTCCCCAAACCAGAATACATAAAAGTGTATCTTATCTCTCACCTAACTTCAAACACAGCCACATTTACACTATCTCAGATGGAGAAAACCCTTCTGCATTTAAAGGACTCCAGATACACTCTCCTCCCTCATTTTCCTCATCTTCTAAGTGGGCTAAAATTGACCTCCTAAAATTGAAAGAGTAATTATAACGGTCCTTAGCACACTGCCTAGCATACAAGAGCTGTTCAAAAAATTAACTATTATTTTCTTATTACTCACGAAACTTCACGTATATGTACAAATACAAATGAAAGTAATTTAAGACTGCAAGCTAGCATGCATTTCCTACGGAACTGTTTATTCCAGGCTGCCTTCTTTTTCTCAAACACTTCTTGAGCGTGCACCGTGTGCTACACTATCTGATGGCACTGGTAATAAAGAAAGCTAAGCACGGGCCTTGGCCTCGTGGGACCTGCATTATTTTACACCGTAACGGCATGCAATTCCCAGCATGCTTCTGTAGGCTAGTTGCTCTAATATCTTATATAAGAACTGTTTGGAAAGCTACAATATGAGGGTGTAAACAGCTCACTGGTATAACAGAAAGAATGCCGTGTGTAAATTGTTTTTGTTTTGTTTGCTTATTTTTGGAAATCAGATTTTTATCTTACTCATAAAATGAGGAAAGGAAATCTTGATTTATCTCAAAATCAACAGGGTATGAAAGATGCACAAATCACAGTTCAATACCATTTACCTGTTGTTCCAAATCTGTTTAATGGATAGACTCACAAAAAATTTGAAAACTGTAAAAACAAAAGGTTCTTTCTTTAAGCACAGCAATTACATAAGCAGAAAAACAACAAAATGTTATCCTTCTTTCATATAAAAATGAACTTCAGAAATGACAAGTTAGCTCAGCAGCCTATTAAGAGCCACCATGGATAGGTGATAAAGCATTCTTCTAGTACTGAGATGGGGAGTATGAGTGTTGGGGTAGGGGGAAGGAGTACATGTCACTGAACAATGTAAGCACAGTGGAAGACTTGGAAGGCTGCTCAAATGAATCAATTTGAGCTTCTGAAATGAAGAATCAGTTTGGAAATGCAAATGAAATAAAAAAGTAGGGAAAACACACACACGCATGCACACAAATACACACACACGTGAATTATTCCCTTAAGACTGTAAACAAGGGTATTATGCATTCTACCTAAAGCAATGGCAATGTCTCCACCATGAAGGAAATCTTCTTTTAACCTGTCTAAACAAGAGAAATTATTTACCTGTTCATATAAATATTTGTTCTGTGTTTGTACAATATGTAATTCAGGAGGAAACAGAAGCTTATTATCCATCCTTCTCTTGCAAGGGGATCTATGCTTTTTCATTTTTTATTCTGATGACTGTGTCATTGACAGCATCATCAATAAACACTTATCATGAAGCCAACAAAATTCTAGCTGGAAGGGCAAAAATCGTATTGTTGTATAGCAATTGCTCAATTGAAAGAGTTTAAAATCATTCAGATCCTGTGAGTGTTTGTAGAATTCTGGCAGATAACACTGCCATCCATTTACCAAAGAATTCATAACCATTGCCCTTGTGCCAGGCACAGTGCTTGGTGTGAAAACAAGTTCACAGTCGATTGGTAAAAAAAAATGGACAGCAAAAAATAGCAAATCTTATAGTTTATATTTATGCCAGGGGAATATCTAATTGACTTCAGAGAATATTAACAATAGTTTTCTAAATGTAAAAGTCTCGTAATTGTGACAAAAAGCAGGATTGCCTAAATAAAAAGTTAATATTGATGAAAGAAAACAGGAAAGAGAAGAAAAGCATTCTAAAAGATCTTGGAAGGAAACCAGCAAAGATTAAATAGAAAGAATAATTATTGTGGGAATTTCTTTGGATCTTTGGTTCTGAAAGCTAACTTAAAAATTGTACTAACGTATCATTTTCATGATGTAGCTCTGGATGTATCGTATAGCAGAAGTGTTTTAGCCTCCCCAAAAACATTAACATTGTTTTTACAGCCACTCTGGTACTCTTTACCCGGGCAAGGAAAGCATGAGTAATCTTTGAAACCAAAGAGATTTCTCTCATTTCATATTTGACAAAATGTTTCTTTAGAAAAATAAAAAATAAATTTAAGTCATTAGTAACTTCACTGTGTATATCTTAACATGGTGATAGATGATTATGAAGCGTCAGAGAGTAGCACCTTGAGTCTTCTCTGTTTTTTAATAAAAGACCATTCCTAGGACACAAGTGGACCGCTTTTCCCGGGCACTAGGTCTGAGCGTTTCCCAAGACCAGGGAAAAGGGAGTGTGGTACCAGGACAGAGATAGTCTTCTCAGTTTCCTGCTCTTTCTGGACAAGCTTTCATTTTACAGAGATCTGTTACTAATTATTAGAAATAAATAAAGGAGGGGCACCTGGGTGGCTCAGTCAGTTGAGTGTCCAACTTTGGCTCAGGTCATGATCTTGAGGTCTGTGAGTTCGAGCCCTGCATTGGGCTCTGCACTGACAGTTTGGAGCCTGGAGCCTGTTTTGGACTCTCTCACTCTCTCTCTCTCTCTGCCCCTCCCCTGCTCTGTCTCTCTCTCACACAAATGAATAAACATTAAAAAAAAAAAAAAAAACTTTTTAAAGAAATAAAGGAATATCCAAAACAACAAATCAGTTTAGAGAAATCTTGCAAATTCTTACAATCATTGGCTCTGGCTTATCTAGATGCCCACAAAAGGTAGTTGAATGAACGATGTGTATTCACTAGTGCTTCCTTCCTCTGACAATTTAGTTGGAAATGAGGATAAAGTTTTTATGTCTTAATGTGCAACATCAGACTGTGGCCAAAGAACAAGAATCTCAGCTTTCAGGGAGAAGTCAGTTTTTGGCCCATATCTGGATCTCTTTCAAATTCAGATATAAGGTAGAAGAGTTTTTCAATCCTTCTAGTCATAGAGATGGACAACTCGAGCAATGCGAGCTAAGAGGTGGAAGGTGGGGAGAGGTGTAGAGGAAAACCCGGCTATAAACTGTAAATAGTTTGAACTAGTATTTCTTCGTAATAGTGTTTGAACTTTTAATAGTCTTTGTTTCTCTGTAAGGAAGCTAGTGGAAGCACTGAACAGGCCACTCGTTAAAAACCAGTTTATAAAACCTCCACACTCCAATCACACTTTGTAGTTAAGAGCCATTTCCCATGATGAAAAGAATACCAGAGCCTTTACGATGCAGTCTAGGGTAGGACCGACCTATATGTGAGGGAACATTATTCCCAAATAGCCAACTTTCTCTTTCCTTGACACTACTTTTTCTCTCTAAATCGTCAATCTCTCAACCCCCTCTTCTTCTACCATTTTGCAATGAGCTGCCAACATTCTTCAAAGTCTGCCTGTAAGTCACAAATTCTTTTTTTTTTTTTTTAAAGAATTGTTTTTTTTTTTTTCCAACGTTTATTTATTTTTGGGACAGAGAGAGACAGAGCATGAACGGGGGAGGGGCAGAGAGAGAGGGAGACACAGAATCGGAAACAGGCTCCAGGCTCTGAGCCATCAGCCCAGAGCCCGACACGGGGCTCGAACTCAGACCGCGAGATCGTGACCTGGCTGAAGTCGGACGCTTAACCAACTGCGCCACCCAGGCGCCCCTGTAAGTCACAAATTCTTAAGCCACCGCTGCCTTGGTCATATTGCTTCCACCACATGACTAGATTAATCCCTTTATCCTACAGTTTGTGTCTTCACAAAGCACTCAACCTCACGATTTACTAGAACTCTTAGATCTGTCTTAAATGCCAACAGTATACACAACACAGGGAACCCACATTGACTAAAGGCAATTTCAAAATCCTTCCCCAAATCATTTTAAGAGATGGAAACAATGTAAATAGGCATTAGATATCCAGTAATCCCAACAAAGATTTAAAAATTCCCATTCCTTCAACAATTTTGACTTCTGAATAATTAAGACCCTTTTCTTGAATGCTATCCTAGTGGTATCTTCTATGCATTCAAATCAGATTAAAGTTCTGTTTATGGATTTTACTCCTACCAAGTTCCTTTTGGTGACCTACTTGCCTTATTATTATAATGGGGGTGGGCAGTCAATGGACCAGTTTTAAATTTCTATTTTTACTATTCTAGACAATGCCAAACTTCTGAAATATTTTCTTCCACTAGATTTCATATATTGTACAACTAAGTAGTAAAATTCTCACGCTAAGCTTCTCCTAAGTTTCTCACTCCTTTGTTGCAAACCACATTATATTATTCCATAAAAATTTTCTTATAAATGAGTAAACCTAAATTTTTTTCTTTAAGCAATTTAGAATGACATCATGGATCCTTTTTGAAAATTTATTTTCCATTTCTATTAATCAGCCGTCAAATTTAACCCATCTGGTATTTCAAACTTGTCTGCAAAAGGTGAAGGGTGAGAACAGTTATAATTTATAATTTTCATCACCAAGGCCTGCAATTTCTATCTGTGATACACTTAGAAATCATTGATTAATCATCTCAATGCTTTTATGAAATGAAAATTATCTCTATAGTTATAGGATTTAAAATTGAAACTTTTTTTTTTTTAATAAACCTGAGAGTATTCAAGTTTGAGGAGGATTTAAAACACTATCGAGGGAAATGTTTTAAATGTGAATTTGGTGGTACAAAGCAATTTGTCAGTCTATGGCATTGATTAACTTTGATTATTTCTTAAATTACTTCAGGACATAATGAACATCATACATGTTTTAGGAAGAATAGTCAGTGAAAAATGTTTAAATGCCAAAGTTCAACAATACTGCCTTTTAAAAGATCATGAGATTGATTGCAGAGATCTGCAACCCATGTGTTTATAAGGCTGCCAGCCTAAAATATTGATACAACTCTTTTAAAATTTAGCATATTTAGAATTCGGCACTGAAAAACTTTTATGTGGAATCTGTACTAAAAACTCTATGGCTTTTCATTAAATCCCAAGGAAACATAAGGGAACAAAATTAATCATTATCGTTCTCTTATCTTTCTGGTATACCAATGCACATGTTGTCCTCTCCACTTGAGTTTTATGTTTACTAAGAGTCGATTATCTTTGTTTTCAGGCCCACTCATGGAAGTTTTAATTACATAATTTAATAAAATATGAAATAGGAACATAAAAAAAGAACACTTTGTTTTGTGATAACTATTATAAATGCTTTCAGGGCACCTGAGGTGGCTCAGTTGGTTGAGTGTCTGACTTGATTTCGGCTAAAGTCATGATCCCAGAGTCGTGGGATTGAGCCCTGCGTCAGGTTCCACACAGAGCGTGGACCCTGCTTAAGATTGCCTCTCCCTCTCTGTTTGCCCCTCTCCCCACTCATGCTTTCTTTAAAATAAAAATAGAATAAATGCTTGGGAGATTTTCGAAAAACAGGAGATATTAAAAAAAATCCTGTCAAATTAGGTGTGGGTGAAATCATTATTAGAGGCTAATAATTTTAAAAGGACAGAAAGATCTCTCCTTGGGTTGTATCACAAGTGTTTCTAAGTTCCCACTGCACCAAAAAGAGAATGAAAGCAAACCCCAAATCATTCATTTCTGTTACATGAATAGGGTTTATTTGTTGTTTTCCAGAAAAAGTAAAAGCAAACATACAGAACAGTACATGTCCTTTTGTTCAAATAGGAGTGAACATAATGTACCCTATATTGTAAATTAGTGTATAATTTTTGATGACTCTATATTTTGTCCTATGTCTTGATTAGCTAACTAAAGATGCATCAAGACAGAACTGGATAAAAAATTCTAGTGTAATGTCTTAAATGGTGAGAAAAATCAAATGTACAAGGATTTAATTTTCTTCCAGTTTTTAGGATTCAGAAAATATGGACTTAGCTCCTTAGATAAAACTTAATGATGTTCACCCTGTTCTTTCAGTTAATAAAGATGGTGTACACAAGACCAACAGTCAAAACTCAAAGGAGATCTTCACTTATTGAAAATGTGTTTCTTTCCACTTTTGCTTCTACTCCTCTGCGTACCTCCGAAACCTAACAGATGTAAGAACCATTTTTCCTTCTGTTTGAATACTTCGTTTATGTTTGTACTCTTGGGCTGTATTTTTAAACATCTCCCTCCATTACTCTAATATGCCAAAACATGTTCAGAACACGCTAACACTAAAACACCCCACCTTGGAATACTGAGAACCTTAAGCTGAAGGAGTTTGGAAAAACAGCAGATGCAGGAAGGTCGCTCTGTCTTCCCCCACTCCCCTGAAGCAGGTCACAAGACCCTGAGAGGTGCCCTCCCTATACCCAGGGTTAAGGAACATCCTTCTCAGACGGAAGAATAAGAATCCCAATGAGCAGGCTTTGCTCAATTCCCCAGTCTACTGTACTTCACAGTCTTTGCCCTACCCTATTTCTCCATGACTGTCCACTCTTCATCAAACCTAGTTTAAAAATAGTTAGGTTTAACTATTCCTTCAGGTCTTCATTTCCTTTTGAAGATTCCCACACCACACAAACCTCACATTAAATACATGCGTATGCTTTTCTCCTATTAATCTTTGTTGGTTTAATTTTCAGATTGACCCAGGAACCCTAAGAGGATGAAGAAAAACTTTTCCTACCCTGCAAATCCAAAGGAGGGGTTGGCCACTTATTCTCATGTGATATATTGAGGCAAAGACCATTACAGGAAGACAATGAACCATGAGTCCAAGATTTGGTTCGATTCCTTCCTTCTTATTCCCTATGACTTTTGAGAAAGCACTTTGGGACCTCAGTTATTTTATTTGAAATATCTGAGAATAAAACTAGAATTAAGATACAATGTACCAGATGCTATTTTCCATTTATTGTCTTATTTCTTACAATAGTTACAGAAGGTAAATGTTATTATCCCCATTTTACATATAAACAGACAGAGGCTTATGAGTCAGAGGGTGGCAGAGATGAGGAAAAAACCTAGGTCTGCTTGAACCTTACATTCAACAAGGTAACTTGAAACTCTGTAATTGCTTAAGAAATAAAGTAAATGCTATTTTTTCCTAAATTAAGCAGGCTTTTTGAATGCAGATTCAAATACTTTGAGTATATGTTTAACTATTTACCTACTTTATCAAGCCTAAACAAAATGACAATAGAATGAGCCTAGAAACACAACAGGAAGAAGAGAAAGACAGTTTCCCCTTTTTGTAGTATTTTTAAACTGAGTTTCAGGTTGGTCACTTCACTTCTGTGAGCCTTCTGACACATGTTTAATATATTTGTTTATTTATACTACCCTGAAAGAAAACACAAGGTCTCTGGGTCAGGAACAGCCTATTATTCACCGCAATGAACTCATTGATTCCTTATGCCCCACTTTTCCCCTTCGGGGCAATGAAAAAAGAAGCAGATATATCCTATGCATACTACAGCATTTTTGTTTGTTTGTTTCCCCACCACAGGAATAGAACCCCAAAATTATGCATCTAGCAGTTTATGTAAGCTACATGCTGTCCTCTCAGCTGCCACCCTCCACAGGAGAAAGAGAAAGACTTTATCTTCATAAAGTAAACAAATTCTCACTGGGAAGAAAAGGAGGAAGGCAAGCATTTGGCTCCAGGGGCAATAGATTTTATTATCCCTTGAATGACAGCAGATGGTTCCACAATAAAAGAGATAAGCAGCTCTAGCTCTCATGCCCTTGAAATATGAGGAATGAATGTATCTAGAAAAAAATATTTTATTTATATATTATTCTCTATATTTATAGCTTATCATTTATTTTGCTAAGAATATCCCAGCCATACAGCAGTATGAAAGCATTCATAATGCTCCCTAGCATCTCAGTATCCTTGTCTGTAAAATAAGGGAGTTGCTATACAAAGTCTCCAAATTCCATCCATTTATGATGTTTTTATAGAAGTGATAGCTCCACTCAGGAAAAATACAATGGCTAGAAAAAATAAAGTTACCACATCTACAGGCAAAATGATAAACTGAAGAAGTCACTGACCTGGATGTGATACCTTTCATCTATCTGTGGCATACCATTGAAACTGTTTCAGCCTCCATGTTCTCAAGTGGTGAAATGAACAGCCTGAACTAAAATAACGAATATTACTTTCAAGTGTAAGGCTATGAAAGTACTTCTGAGTTAAAATAAATTAATACGTGTTTTTAAATGTTATTCCTATAATTCCATTTCCATTCTCAAATTTACCTCAGTGACTTTATTGGCCAGATTCTATAGTTGTTAAGTGAAGTAAATAAATATTTTAGTCATTCATATAATTGAGGTCATGAATCTACTTTTCATCAATTATATTCCACGGCTGGTATTGATTCTCTTTATTTTTCCAGAGAAGGCTGGGAAGGAGGATGGTATTTTCAAACTCAAACTTGAGCCTGCAACAGAATCCTCTGAAGATCTCGATTTGCGCCATCAGTCTCTAATTCTGTACAGCTGAGCTTAGACCCGAGCACTTGCCCTGTTAAAGTTCACAGGGGATGTTAAGCCTGCTGGTTGAGGGTCCACACTTGCAGAACCACTGACTTACAGATTTCTAACAGTGTTGTTAAACCTTTATAGAAATCACTTGGGGACCTGGGGGGGGGGGGGGGCGGTCGGTTGATGGAGCAAGTACCAGGTAGGCCAGGTTTACTCAGATGCCCTGCTAAATGCACATTCTGATTCAGTAGGTCCGGGGTGGAGCTTGCCATTCTGCATTTGTAACAAGCTCCCAGAGGATGTTGCTCTTCCTGAGGGACAGACCACACAACACACTTTGAATTGAAAGGATCCCAGTACGTATCACCTGGAAGCTGTTATACTCACAAAATTGCAACTCAAAGCCATTGATTACCTACTATGTATCACACACTATAAAAATTCCTAGTGCCCCCAAGTTAATTATACCCTGTCTATAAACTCAAAGAAGTTTAGAGAGGCAATCAGAATATTAAACACATGTAAATATAATGATAAAAGCATAATAAAAATCATGACCTACTTAGCTCTGACTAAAGGGTATGATGTTTGGAAACAGCACAGAGGGACAGGTCTTTGCTGGAATAAATGCAAATGTTGTGTGTTTTACCTAAAAGGTTAAGAGAAATTAAGCCCGAGATGCAATATGAACATTTTGAACTTGTTTGAATTAACACACCTACTCGAATAGGCAAGGGGGAAAAAAAGAAAAAAGAAAAAAAAAAAAAAAAAAGCACTACTGTAGTAGACCAAGCAAACAACTATTTTTTTTCCCTTTAAAGAGCTAAACTTAGCTAATCAAATAAGCAGACATGTTAAGCCCCACTTTAAAAATAAAATAAGTAAATAAAATAAACCGACAGGATTGTAGGTAAGGTAAATAATGCTTCACAAAGTTACTCAGATATCCAAATACAGAAGTTAATGCAAGTACCAGGAAGGCCAAAACAAACAAAAACATACCAGTCTTACACAGGTCCCAGGAAGAGAAGGCACCTCTGAGCTGCCTGGACCAAATTTGAAGACCTACCAGTGATCTGATTGGCCAGGAAATCTCCACCTCCAACATTTCCTGTCCTGATTGGGCATTTTCATTCTCAGGTGCTGTAGGGAGTACGGTCCTGTATAATTGAAAGCCTAGGAAGAAGTATTTTCTTCTGATATAATGGGAAGTGTAAATTTCTTAAGTTTTCAGCTACCAGGGTGCTTTTTTGTTTTTGTGTTGTGGGTGACAGAAAATAAAAAAAAAAAATTAAAAAAAACAACAACAACAAAGTTGTGCTTCCTTTCTAAGCAGAGAAATAGTGTATAAATTAAAACTTAAAACAGTCATGCAGGGGCGCCTGGGTGGCTCAGTCGGTTGAGCGTTGGACTTCAGCTCAGGTCATGATCTCGCGGTTGGTGAGTTCGAGCCCCGGGTCGGGCTCTGTGCTGACAGCTCAGAGCCTGAAGCCTGTTTCGGGTTCTGTGTCTCCCTCTCTCTCTCTGACCCTCCCCCATTCATGTTCTGTCTCTCTCTGTCTCAAAAATAAATAAGCGTTAAAAAAAAAAAACAGTCATGCAAATAATTAGGTATAAAGGAGTCAGCACTTCAAAAAAAAAAAAGGGTTTCTGGTAGAATATCATGTCATCTCCACAATATGAAAGTGAAGAGAGTACAGATACCATTATGGATGGGGGATTTTTTTTTTTTAAAGCTGTGCTATTTGGAGGAGATGAAGTTAGGGTGGAACCCCTGATCCAGTAAAAGAATTGACCTTTACCTCATGGCAGGTGAGAAATGGCAGAGCTGAGGCCAATGCCCTGCTAAATATAGAGGTGTAGAAGTACATCTGCCTCTCCTCTCTGCTCTAGGTTTATCCTCAACCCCAAAGAAGAGAAGAGAGGGGAACAAATCAAAAGAAACTCTTAAGGATAGAGGACAAACTGAGGGTTGATGGAGGGAGGAGGGGGAGCGATGAGCTAAATGGGTGATGGGTATTAACGAGGGCACTTGTTGTGATGAGCACTGGGTATTGTATGCAAGTGATGAATCACTGAATTCTACTTCTGAAACCAATGTGTGTTAACTAACAGGAATTTTAATTAATCCATCAATATCATCACATGAATTAATCAATTAATTTAATTTAATTTAAAAAGAGAGTCAAGAGACAACATCCAAGAAAGAATTGCAGCAACAGGGCAAACAAACAAATGTGTGGATAGTTCAAGTGTAAGGGTCTTCTGTACCTTCTGTACCTTCTGTACCTTGAATCCACATTCAAGAGCAAGATTCTTACAAAGGGGAAGCATTACTTACCCTCTGCTAATGAGCTTAATGGATGCCACAACTGCCCTAGGGCTGGTTTGGATTTTTGTCTGTTTTTTTGATTTGTTGTTGTTGTTTGTTTTTGTTTTTAACAGACATCACCTGGACTTAGCACTATCAACTCATGTGATTTGAAGTCAGACTGTAAGAAAGATGTTCATGTGCTCTCTCCCTTCAAAGTCTTGATTCTGCTCAGCATTTATGGAATACCTACTGTGCATAAAGGGTTACAATATATA
Source organism: Prionailurus bengalensis (assembly GCF_016509475.1). Classification (NCBI taxonomy): domain Eukaryota; kingdom Metazoa; phylum Chordata; class Mammalia; order Carnivora; family Felidae; genus Prionailurus; species Prionailurus bengalensis. Next base: position 30,680,813 of record NC_057343.1, on the reverse strand, counting down.
CCCTCTGGCTAAACTTCATGGTAAAGTTGAGCAGTCTGCAATTTAGATTACATTGCATACAATGGAACACTATAATATCCAGAGCTCTATTGGCCAGCGCAACAATGGCATCTTTCAAGTACACGCCCTCCGCCCTCTGTCCTTGCATTATACAACACCTGTGTTATAGGTGACCTTGCATTCTACAACACATGTGTTCTAGGTGAGTCATGGCTCACCACAACAACCTTGAGGCCATTTCTCACGTCTTGTTTACTTCATTTAAATGCCAAAACTGAAGGGGATTTTATTTGTCTAGGAATACAAGTACTGTCCCTGCTTAATGGAATAATACAAAATCTGGACAATTCACGGCCCTGACTTTTACGTGGCTAAATGGAGAGGGGAGAATGAATATGAAATAAGCTTTTTTTTTTTTTTTAAATAATGAAGCAAAAAAAAAAAGCATTTTTAAGAGAAGACATTACATCTCTCTGTTTTGTTTTGCTTTGTTTTGAAATACCTGTTTATATATTTAAATACATTAACAGTTAAAGTCCATGCAATAAAATACAGCACAGAAAAGGAGTGTAAACATTTTCTAAGAACTGTTCTTTATAGGTTTTAATGTGATGTTACCTTCTATTTAAACATATGCTTGTAAGTTCACTGACTCAGAGTATATTGGATGTGTCAAAATGCAGAGTTTTAATAACCAGGAAAAATCTCAGATAAACTCGACTCTTAGACATGAACAAAAATGTCATTCTTTTTGCAACTAGATTTTAATACATCCTTCAAGGTGTAAGGAGTGTGGGAAATCAATAGCAAATCCCAGGGTCCTTCTGCTGAGATATTCAAAATGTTAACTCTAATGGGAATGATATGAGAGAAAAAAGGCAGATATAACCTAGGGTTGAGCAGTTCACTCAAGACCTAGAAAGAATTATTGTGCAAAATATAAACACATCTTGTGTCTTAAATAACAACCCAAAAGCTTGTGTTTGTCATCATGATTTCTACAAACAATGTAGCCATCTTTCAGAACTGGAAGCACTGATAGGAAGGTAGAGAATTTTGGTGAAATTATTTTCTCTTGTTTAATAATTTTCATTAATGAAAGAAAGATTTCTTAAATACTAATAAATCGGGGCTGAATTGACTGACCATGCATCCAAATTGTTGCATTATTCACACTGGAATTACTCCAAAGATGAGCTGCAAATTGCCCTCTAAATTGAATTTATGGTTTCATTTTTCATAACTACTGTGTTGTGACAGATGAGAGGAATCTGAGAGGAAAATGACGGCGATGGACCCAATTTCTTAGTGCTCTATCTTCAAGATAGAGCCAAACTATCTCTGTAATTTATTTTGGCAAGCATAAAAACCTGGTAGGCTAAAATCCAGGAGATTCTACTTCCTATCCCTTTCAGGAAAAGGAAAAGGTCAACTATTTTTGACTATTTCTGACTATTTTTGTCAAGTGGAAGCTAATCAAATCGACATCCATGGAGGAAAAAGGAAATTCACATAGGTGACCCAATTATGTTTTGTGTTATATTCTTTGATTTAATCCCCACAACGGCGCCGTGGGATAGGTAGTTGTATGTACATGTTTACCAATTCGGACGTATTAATTGTATGTCTGGCCAATCACTTGGGGTTTCTCTTTGCACCAGAGAAAATAAAAATGGCCACAGCACAACTTAGATGGAGTGGGGAGAGGGGACACACAAAACGATTCTACAAACCGGGTGTCCTGAACACATCTAAATCTTTGGCACAATGGTTGTTAGACGATTATTGAAAAGCTGAGACAAAATAAGCCGCTGCAGGATCAGAGCGAGTGTAAAGGCCTCCCTCTTTATATGAGGTATATAACTTGTTGCAATACAGAGAGGGGAAGACAATTTTGTTAGCCTTTAAATTGGGTTTGTATCATCCAGGCCTCTCGGGTTAAAAATGATTGAAGACAAATATTGGGTTGGAGTTCGTGACAAATGCAGCTGATGCCTTCAGGTTTATAAGACACCGGTATGTGAACATATGCTCTGTTTGTAAGACAAATGATTAGGCAGCCTCCTACAGCTTTCTGTTTCGAAAGGTTTCGAATGAGTCACCATTTTTCTTTTGTAACGGCTTCAGGTATCCTTCCTTTCATCAAACTAGCTCTCACGTTGACCTAGAGATACCCAGGCATCAATGGCATTTCTAAAATGTGCAAGAGTCAATGAAGTGATTTTTATTTACAAATAAATGTTTTCACATTTTGTGCACAAAGGTTGTTAAGAGGGAATTCAAAGGTTCCTTCAGGAAGACAGAAACGACACCTTTACCAGTTAGAGGAGAATTTGCAAAGCTCTGGGTTTCTAGATAAATCTTTACGTTCTTTACCCCTTTAATCCAATTACTTTATTACTTTATTTTATGATGTATCTTTTCTTAAGGCATATAATTTAAAGTTTTCTTCTCTGAAGATAATTTTTAATAATTTAACTTATGCTACTGTGACATAAGTTTTCAAACAAATCTACATATTTCTACTCTACTGGTGCCAGACGCTGCCTTTATCCCACCAAACTGGACCGTGTGGGTTTTCTCTTTGATTATTTTAAATGAAACTAAAGTGTTGACATTTGAATTCAAATTCAAATACTGTTCTCAGCTTACAACAAATGTGAAACACACTTTAAAAGCAAACTTTACTCAACCATTCCATGTACATGGATAATTTAACACTAACTCTGGAGGTCTAGAGCAACTAAGATCTTTTTATTTTGGATTTTGTTACCATATAGAAAAGGCAAGCCCAAATCCATGGACATGAGATACTTCAGTGAGGCAAGCTCAGAGTTCAACCAGCTGTGTGACCTCTGGCAAGTCCCTTGATATCCTGGAGTTTTTTCACTAAGGAAGTGGTTAAAAATGCCTACTCTTAGGGATATTGTGAGGATGAGAGAACCAAGTCTCCGGATCTTATTTATAAGGCTTGTCCTCAAGCCTTTCCATCATTTCTGAGAAGAAGGAGTTGAACTTTACTGTTGGGCAAAGAGAAAAGGACTCCAATGATGATAGAGCAAAGCAATACTAAGCCCAAGTCAATAGCTTGGATTTGGGTTTTCTGGAAGACTTGAAATGTATAGTATGCGAACATGCATAATCTAAAAAAGCCAGGGGAAGATCTACAACATGTAAACAATGGTTACCTTGGGAACCAGATCAGATGGACTTTCATTTTCTGTTACAGCTTTCTGGAATGTTTGAAGTTGTTTATAATAAAAATATAGTGCTTTTGTGATAAGGAATTCTAATAAATACTAAAAAGTAAAGAGTGCCTAGAATATGGTGGTGCTTAATTAATGAGTTTCTTTTCATCTTCCGAGTCACTGGCTATAAAAAATAAAAGCACTCATTTGTGTATCCATGCTAATATTGATTGACTATCTACTAGTTCTGAGCTCCTCTGGGTGCTAATGATTCAAAGTGAAAGGGAATAGACAAGTCTCTATCTTCCCTATCTGTCAAGGCATAGGGACAATTAATAGAACTTTCAGAATTCATGCAAGAAAATTTGGATAAAGCTTTGTCTCAGTCTGTTTCTCTCTCAATTAAATTCATGCCACAGAGAGTCTCCCCACCTGAAAACTGGCCACTACCCTCTGAAAAATAATGTTAGAAAAATACTTCAGGTATATGTAAACAAAATATAAGTTGTGATCCTATGATATCATTTTCTGAGTAAAATATTAATGAGCATATATTTGCTTTTACTATTCATAGAATTCCTGTTGTTATAGATCAACATGGTCAAATAGAAATTTTTGCATGATTTAATTTAATGTTTACTCTCAGGATAGTTTCACGACAATATTGCATCCACATTTCAGTGAAGATCCCCACAAAACAAACACGTTTCTCATCTTACAAACCTTGCCTTGAGTGCAGCTAAGAATTCTCAGAATAATTTTCTAGACAATTTTTGATATCTGCATGAATGGTTGGGAGCAGCAACACATATGAGCCAAACTGACTGAAAAGTCCAAAAATTATTCACATATGGCTTTCAAATATTCCCCAGAAAGTACAAGGATATGTGCCTTAATGAATGATACCAACAAACGTCTCAACCACCTGTTCTGTTGCACCGTATCAATAACTCAAAAGCAGCCTGTGCAGAATAGAGAACCCTCAACTCCTCCAGAGAATGCTTCGGTGATTTTGCTGTGCCAGTGATTTAAGCAGAGCAAACTTCAGCAGAGTAAGTCTCATTCCAAGAACAAAGAAAATCTTCCTTGGCCTACATAGAATCATTCACTGTCCATTTATCATCCATACCTTAATTGACAGAAGCTATGAGAGGTAAGTAACGGCAACAATGACGACAACAGAGAGAACAACAAAGTAAAACGCTCGGAAGCATCTGCGGCTGCGATGGTTAAATTTGTATAACCCTAAAGTGTTTCCTGGCACTCTTAGGGGAACAGGAAATCAGTGCCAAAGCTCAAGTGGGAAATTGCAGAGAGCATGACGGGTTTTCGGAACTGCACAGAAGTCAGTATTCATAACTATCCTGTTTCTGACACACCTCTTGGAGAAGGGAACAGAGAATCTGGGGCTTGGCACTGATGAGGATCCTGGGGGCTAAGAGCAGGTGGGAGTAAACCGAGATGGCCTGAGGGAGGGCAACCTGGGAAGCAGAAGAGGTTCAGTGGAGCAGAGAGCACAAATGCGATTGTAAATGTAAGGTCAAGAGCAATGAACCGGTGCACTGGGATAGAGCCTGTGGCTTAACCTAAGGATAAATTTAATTCTCATAACTTCCTTCTGTCATATGTGCTATTATTACTCTGTGTTTTAGCTCTGCCCTGTTTATACTCTCATAATCTGAACACCACTGACCAATACTTAGCCTTCGTGTTAAAGATAACTGCCCAGTATTGTTTCTTGCATCTCATGCCTTCCAAGTACAATATTCTTCTTACTGATATATATTTTAATACTTTTTTTCAGCTCAAGTCTCTGGGTCATATACTTTCGTCTGAAAATGTTTTTATTTTATCCACTTTTTAGCATATCTATGTAGCATACAAATACATACACTATTTAGGTGGAGTACCACCCGTTTAGAAATGCATGTGAAACAGACACATGTAGCTTGGTACATTTTTGTTCAGGGAACATGTCAATATAACTGAAACCAGGGCAAGGAGTAGAACATTCCTACCACCCCAGAATCCTTCCTCATGCCCCATTTCAGTTACTACTCCCCTGGCTCCAAACAACTCTAGTCATCAGTGGGTAATTACTTCTAACACCATAGATGAGATCCGCCTATTTTTTAACTTTATGTAAGTAGAATTGTTCATACAGTCTTTTATTTGGGCTTCTTTCATTCCATGTCATGAGTACAATATCCGTTTATGTTTTACAGAGGGTTTCTTTTTGTTGTTGTTCATTTTAATTATCACTGACACATAGATTTCATTGCCTAATTATAATACGATTTGTTTCACCATTGTGTTGTATGCATTTGAATTTTTTCTGGTCATAAACTACTACAAATAAAACTCAACATGAACATTCTTGTCTCTGTCTTTGATGCATGTATGTACATATTCTGTAGAGATATATACATATTATATGAATGTGTTCACTTCATTTAATACTGCTGGTTTTACCATTTCATACTTCCACCAGAAGTGTAACGGATCAAAAGACGACATTCAAAATAGGATAAAGTTATGACTCTCGTGCAGATAGAAAAACGAACACATTAAACATTTTATTTAACATATTCAGCGAGAGAAGCAGGGAGGTTGAAAGAGAATCTAAAGAAAAACATTTTCATGTCACGTTGAAAATAGTTCAAAGAGAATAAACAGAAATAGAATCAGCGAACCAGAAAGAGCATGCCCCTTGTAGACGAAGCATTGTTGTAAAATAGCTTAAAGACAAACAAAACCCAGAATCAAATGACTTACAGGAGTGTCCTCTAGACAACACATAGTTTTTCACTGAAATACATTTTGTTTTCCTCTACAGAGTGTTCTAATTGATCAACAGATTCTCTAACACTTGTCAGTTGTTTTTCTTTTGTTTCAATTTTAACTATTTTGACGGCTGTGCATTGTGGTTAGTTTGAATTTCAGTGATGATTTGTACCTATGAACATACTATTTTTGTATCTATGAACATGTTAATTGGCCCATTGGCCATCTTCTTTAGTTGCATTCCTTTTAAGGAAATTTGTCTTTTTTACTCTAGTGGGTTGTCTGTTTTTTCCCTTGTGCATTTGTAGGAATTCTGTACCTTTTCTGGATGTAAGTCGCTTATCAGTGTAAGTATTCATCTGTGGCTTGCCTTCTCACTTACTTCATGGCCTCTTTCAAAAATCAGAAGGAATTACATTAAAATAGTTCTTGTCCAAATCTACTCCTGAATTCCATAACTTATTTTACATTCATTTTTTAGTTTATGTTAGTCTCTTGAAGATCTTAAATTTTTTATGGCTTCTAATTTTCCTTTTTAGATAAAGAAGTTTGTTATTTCTTTGCAGATGTCTTCACTTCCTGTTAAGATCTATCTTTTTTTTTCTTTGCTCAGAGGACCTTTATTTTGCCTGTAGGGTTATACAATCTAAATAACTTGTGTCAGGGTGTGGATTTACTCATCTTTAATCCACTTGGAATTCTTTGTATTTCCTAAATTTGAGTAATCATGTCTTTCAGCAATTTTCTAACAATTTACCTCTTGAAGTCTTGTACTTTCCTCATCCCTGCTTTCCTCTTCCAGAAACTCAGTCAGATATTTGATAAACATCTCGTTATCTCCTCCATGTCTCTGAACTGTTCATATTTTCCATCTCTGAATCTCACTCTGCTCTATTCTGTGTAACCTCTACAGTCTGTTTCCCAGTTTACTAATTCACTCTTCAGCTCAATATAATCTTCTGTTTGACCCACTTTTGTGTTTTAAATTTCAATGGCAATATTCTTGAGTTTAAAAGTTCAGTGTGGCCTTTTACTTACCATTCTACACTTGCGTTATTTTTTTAGGTTCTTTTTCTTTTTTATTCTTTCAGATATGTCTTCAATTATTTTTCTCTCTTTATTCTGGTAAGCACATAGCATAAAATTTACAATCTTAGCCATCTGTAAGTGTATAGTACATTTGATCATGATTGACAAGAGTCCCAAAGCTACACAATAGAAAAAGAATCATCTCTTTCACAAAACCATCTGGTCCTGGGCTGGTTTCTGTGGTGAGGTGTTTTGATTATTATTTGATCAATCTCTTTACTGGTTATAAGTCTACTGAGGCTTTCTATTTCCTCATGAGGTCATCTTGGTGGATTGTATGTTTCTAGAAATTTATCCATCTCATTACAGTATATTTGTATGTACTATATACAAATATATAGTCTGTTATGTTCCTTTTAGTTCTTTGGCATCTGTTGTAGAGTCTCCTCTTTCATTTCTGATTTTCTTTTATTTTAAACCTCTCTCTTTATTTTTTGGTATAGCTAAGGTTATGTAAATTGTTTTGATCTTTTAAAAAAAGCAGGCATTTTGTCTCTTTCTATTCTCTATTGGTTTTACTTCTGTTATTGTCATGTTATTATTTCCTTCTTTAGGCTAACTTTTGGTTCAGTTTGTTATTCTTTTTTTAGTTCTTGAGGTATAAAGTTAGGTTGTTGATTTGAGATCTTTCTTTTCTTTTAAAGTAGATATTTATCACATAAATTTCCCTCTTAGTATTGCTTTTGCTACATCTCATAAGTTTTAGTATGTTATGTTTTCATCCTCATTTGTCTCATTATATTTTCTATTTCTCTCATGATTTCTTTTTGGCTCATTAGTTTTTCAAGAGTATGTTGTTTAATTTCCACACACTGGTGAATTTTTCAGTTTTTCTTTTGCTACTGATTTCTAGTTTCCTTCCATTGAGGTTGAAAAAGACTTGATATGATTTCAGTCTTCTTAAATTTAAGACTTGTTTTGTGGCACAACATGTGATCTCTCCTGGGGAATGTCCCGTGTACATTTGAGAAGGATGTGTGTTCTGCGTATGTCTGTTAAGTCCAATTGGTCCACAATTTTGGTTCAAGTCCTGTGTTCTTACTGATCTTCTGTCTAGCTGATGCATCCATTGTTGAAAGTTAGATGTTAAGATCTACTATCATTAGATGACTATTTATCCCTTTAATTCTGTCAGTGTTTGCTTCACATACATGGAGGCTGTCTTGTTAGATGCATATTTATTTATAATTGTTGTATCATCTTAGAGAATTGATAATGTATTATATAATTTTCTTTTTCTCCCATAACATTTTTTTACTTAAAGTCAGTCTTGTCTGATGTAAGTAAGTATGGCCACCCTCCTATTTTTGGTTACCATTTGCATGGAATATATTTTACCACCCTTTCACTTTTAGCTTATGTATGCCCCTGGATCTAAAGTGAGTCTCTTGAAGACATCATTTAGTTGGATCTTGTCTTTTATCTATTCAGTCACTCTATGTATCTTGATTGGGAAATTTGATCCACTTACATTTAAAGTAATTAGTCATAGGGAAGGACTTACTATTGCCATTTTGTAATTGTTTTAAGCTGATAATTTTGATTACATATATAAACTCTTTTACACTGCCCCCACTTTATTTTATTGACATCAAAAATAATTTTTAATAATTTCTATCCATTAACATAGTTTTATGGTTATTATTATTTTACGCTTTTATTTTTTAAATTCTACGCCTCAATTAAATGGGACTTATGCACAACCATTATAATATCATAGGATGCTACATTTTCATTTGTCTAAAATGTGTTCATTTTCCTTTATCAAAGATCTTTATATTATCATAAGCTTTCATGTTGTTTTCTAGTTGCCTTTTGTCCCAATGTGAAGGACTCCCTTTAGCAGTTCTTAAAGGCAGATTGAGTCATAATAAACTTCTTCCATTTTTGTTTATCTGGGAAGATCTTTATTTCTCCTTCATCTTTGAAGGGAAGTTTCATCAGATATAGTATTCTTGGTTGGCAGGTATAGGACTTCCCATTTTATCATCCTGCTGATGTCACTCTCCTGTCTTCAGTGACTTTTATCATATTGTTTTAAATATTCTCAAATTATGTATCTTATGTTTGCTTGATTTTTTGTTTTGTTCTGTTTTGTTTTTTTGTGGACTATTTCTGCTGTTTGTTGTTCAGCTGAGTCTCATTTGGTATGTATTTCTTTCTTGTGTATGTATAAGTCTGTACTGTGAGCTCAACATCCCCGATATTGTGCAGCTTGAGTTGAGGCATCATGCATGCAGAGAAATTGTTCATGTTTCAACTAGTCCCCAGAGTGGTTTTACTAGCTAAAGGCCAATCTTAATGATAATATCCTGAATAGTAGACTCCTGGATCATGCAAGTAATGTAAGCATAATCTCCTATATGCTATGAAATACATTCCCCTAGTTACAGATTCTCAGGGAAACCTTCCAGCTTTGTATACTTACTCAAACCTGAAGCAGACCTGGAAAACCTCTTTGTCATCACCCTGAGTTGGTGGTCAGATTTTCTTTCTTTTTCTTTTTTTTTTTTTCTTCCAAGTTCTAATCTTAAAAAGAAAAACATATTGTTTTATACCGGTGTCTGCTAAAAGGTTGCTTCTTAATCAGAGCAAAGGTATTTCTTATGCTATACATAATTTTCCCTCTACTTCAGAAGTTATATGCTCTATTTCATATTACTAATACATAAACTTAAACAATCTCATTACCTTCCTCCAGTGTAAGTTACTTAGAAAACGTTAACATCAGTCATTCCTCTCCTAATATATGGATTATAATTGTCTCTTTTTTGTTAAGTTTTTTTTTTTTATTTCCTATATAGTTAACATATGGTGTTATATTAGTTTTAGGTGTACCATATAGTGATTCAACAATTCTATGCATTACTCAGTGCTCATCATAAGTGTACTCTTAATCCTCTGCACCTATTTCACCCATCCCCCCACTCACCTCCCCTCTGGTAACCCTCTGTTTATTCTCTATAGTTAAGAATCCATTTTTTGGTTTGTATCTCTTTTTTAGTCCTTTTTTCATTTATATTATTTTTTTTTATTCCAGTGTAGTTAATATACAGTGTTATATTAGTTTTAGGTATACAATTTTCTCATAGTTTTTATATATGCTTCTTAAAATTTCACAAAATTTTATCATTTTCCTCCTTACGATCAGTGCTTGTTCAGCCATATATTCACTACTTTCTTTGATCATGATTTCTGCTTGCATATGCAATCATTTTCTCTTTGTTGAAAGCACATGCATTAGAATTCCCATCAACATGAGTCTGTTAGTGGCAAAGTTTTTAGATTTCTCTGAATCTCCTTTTGTATCACCATTTTGAAAGATATTTTCACTATGTACACAATTGTAGACGGGCAGTTTTTTTACCTTAACATATTAAAAAGATCTTCTATCTTCTGGGTTTCATGATTATTGAGAACTCACTTTTCAAGCAAAATTTCACTCCTTCTGAGATGATCCGTTTTATTCTTCTGCCATAAAGATCTTCCCTTATATTTGGAGCTTCTTAAATTCACTGCAATAAATGTAGACATAAGTTTCAGATCCTATTTTGAATCTCAGGATAGAAATCTTTCATAATTTCTGAATAATATTCAACCATGTCTCTTAACTTATCTTTAACCGTTTTTTAGCTTGTTTCTCTTCATTTTTTCACCATCTTCAGCTATGGCTAAACTGCTGATAAAACTACCCATTGACTTTTTATTTATCTTATTTATTTATTTTAACGTTTATTTATTATTGAGAGACAGAGAGAGACAGAGAGAGACAGAGCACGAGCAGGGGTGGGGCAGAGAGGGAGAGACACAGAATCCGAAGCAGGCTCCAGGCTCCAAGCTGTCGGCACAGAGCCCGATGTGGGGCTCGAACTCACAAACGGAGAGATCATGACCTGAACCAAAGTTGGACGCTTAACGGACTGAGCCATCCAGGCTCCCCCCCATTGATTTTTTAATTTAATATGTTATATTTTTATTTCTCGAGTTCTATATGGTTGCTCTTCAAATCTTCTTATTCATTTTAATAGTCTCCATAGAGTTATGTTCAATCTATTCAAAAATTTATTTTATCATTGTTATGGTTTGAACGTTTATGTCCCCCTAAAATTCACATGTTGAAATCCCAAACATCAAAGACAATGGTACTACAAGATGGATCTTTGTTAAGTGATTAGGTCAAAAGGGTGGAGACTTCAAGAATGGGATTAGTGCCCTATAAAGAGATTCTACAGAGCTCCCTAGCCCCTCCCACATGTGACAACACAGCCACAAGGCACTGTGAACCAGAAAGTAGTCCCTCGTTAGACACCAAAACTGCCAGTGCCTTGGTTTTGGACTTCCAGCCTCTAGACTATGAAAAATAATTTTCTGAAGCTTATAAGCTATGCAGTCTGTAATATTTAGTTACAGTAACTTGAAGGCTAAGACAATCATACTGTGTGTGTGTGTGTGTGTGTGTATAATATTCTGAAATAAATACTTCTTGAATTCTTAGCATATCTGATGCTATAATTTCTATTGAATGCAATCCATGATGACGTGGTCCTTTGAATATTGTGCAATTTTTCACATATGTCTTAAAATTTTATCTGTGAGGGGCTCCTGGGTGGCTCAGTTGGCTGAGAATCCGACTTTGGCTCAGATCATGATCTCGCGGTTTGTGAGTTCGAGCCCCTCGTTGGGCTCTGTGCTGACCACTCAGAGCTTGGAGCCTGCTTCAGATTCTGTGTCTCCCTCTCTCTCTACCACTCCCCAACTCACACTCCTCTGTCTCTCTCTCCTTCAAAAATAAATAAACATTTAAAAAAATTAAAAAAAAATTTTATCTGTGAAAATTATGAGTCCTAGTATGACATGTTAATTCCTCCAGAGAGGATCTTTTTTAATGTGCCAGGTATCTGTCTTGAGTTTATCAGACCTACCATATAACATGGATTTGAGCTGCAAATCCACCAGTGGTCTAGATTTTAGATACAAATTTTCACAGTGAATTTTTCTCATCTCTACTCAGTCCCAAGGTTCAAGACAGGTACCTTTTCTGCAGAGGAGTCCTATAAGGAATCAGTTTATTGGTTATCAGTTGTACCCTACTAGAATACCTTTCTAGGGTGTTCTATGCCAGTTTTTATCACATGAGGCAAATAACCTGAAGGCCTAAGCCAACTCCACTGTTCTCTTTCCTCTAAAAGATCTGCCTTTATTTAGTTTTTGGCCTTTTTGTATGCTTTATATTCTTGTTAGCCCATTAATACATTTTAATACATGCAGTAAGAGTGGAGTTCAATTTACAAAATCTACCAGACTACCAGGAAAAAAAAAATAGAAGGTTTTTTTTCTCCTTTTAGTATACATTTTTACTGAGCATGAAGCCCCTCAAAGGATCCCGCTATGAGCATGGTGACCTCAGTTCCAACTCTCAAATCTGTGGGCCTCACACTTTCTCCTGGCTCTACACGGGCAGCACGCGTACTACGTAAACCAATGCCCTTCCACCATTCTTATCCGCCTTCAAATAGGACACCTGCAGGGTTTTAGTTTCCTCTTTGTTTTTATTCTCTGGACATTTGCAATTACGTTATCTAAAGTTCAACCTGCATTTAAAAAAACACAGTATTTTATAAGTATTTTTTAGCATTTCTAGACTTTTATAATAGATGTATAACCATGTTGAATGTTTCACCACATTGTCCCTTAAATTTCTGGCACACCTGAAAGTCAATAGATTAAAAAAAGAGAACTACATTTGCAAATTTTAAAATAGCCCATTATGTGGCTTAATTAAGCTGACTTTTATCAGGGCATTTTGTACTCTGTAGAATTTATATTCCCTTGAAAATGGAGCATGGTATCTTACGCATTTCTGGTGCTAATGTTTATGGGACTTCTTGTTCAGTTTGCAATCATATTGTCACGTTTAGGGGAAATGTTTTGTTTTATCTATCACAAATGTTCCGTTTCCGCCCAAGTACAGCACTGCAGGACAATTCTGGCACTAATTATCCTGTGGCAGACTCCACAGATTTAAGGGTTCAGTCCCCCACAAGAGTTCCCTTAGTTTAGATGCCAACCACCAGTCCCTGGAGCATCCCACACTTCTGCCTGATCAGTTACAAATTTAGGGCTTCCCAGGATCCCCTCAGCTTTAAATTCACTAGAATGCCTCATAGAATTCAAGAGACTGTTGTACTTATGATTATAGCTCTATTACAAAACTTACAACTCCAGAACAATCAGATAAAGAAGAGTCACAAAGGGAAACGTCTGGGAGAGTCCTGCAAGTTGAGCTTCCCTGCCTCTTCTCAGAGGAGTCTGGTACATCACCTTCCCTGTACATATTGGGTTCACCCATCAAGAAGCTCCAGGAGCCTCTGTGTCCAGAGTTTTATTATGGTTTCATTATGTAAGCATGACTGATTGAATCACTGGCCACAAGATAGAACTCAGTTTCCAGTTCCCTTTCCCTGTCTGGAGGTCAGGCTGACCCAAAGTTCTGAAGCTATAATCACGCGGTTGGTGTTTCTGGTGAAGGGTCACTAGTCCTGAATCTACAGAAGCCTATGATGAGTCATCTCATTAGCATAGAAAAGACACTCATCACTCAGGAAATTCCATGCCTCTTTCAGGATCTCTGTGAGGAACCAGGGACAAAGAGCCGATATATTCTTTATTATACCACAATCATCTATACCAAAAATATCATAAAATTTGTTAACCTATGAAGTATTTCAGAAAAATGAATAGATAACAGAAGTAATGAATAGGTCATTTTATCCCTGATATATCTTATATCTTATATATCTGGTATATACTTCTAAATAGTCTAGGTGCAGATTTAGAACCTTAATATCTTTTACAGTGTTTAGACAATAAAAAGAGGTCTCCTATACTTATCATTCCACTGTTATGTCCAACCTGCAAAGTATTAGCACGCCATTTTTATAGGTAAATTAAGATTTAATGACTTGCTCAAACTCACAAAACCATGTAGCAAATCGAGAGTACCACTGACTCCAAATTAAGTGATCTCTAGCTAACGACATAGATTCCACCTTAATGCCTGTGATTTTTATTGGATGAAATAGAATGCATCTTTTATTTATTATTTTGTATCTATGCTCCCTCATCACCAACAACAGGAATGAAATCATCTTTGCTTTACAATTCCTTCGGAGTCCTTTAGCCCACAGCCAATTAATACAGTTGTTCCTTTGACCTGAGAGAAGGATGTTAATTTGGTTAACAAGCACATGGTGATTTGTTTATTGTAAGTTAGAGTTAGCTAAAGAAGCTAACTATAAAGCAGTGGTTATGTTCCCCTCTTAGGGAAGGTCTCTGCTGAATTTGATTTAATGCAAGCACAGTGCTGCATAATGAATATTGCATTTTCCATTTCTATAGTGAACTAAAATAACCTATTGTGAGTGTTAGAATGTAATAATCCATACATTATTATGTTTTATTGATGGGCTTTTACATTCTAGAATCCATTCAGCCATATCCAACCCCAAATACCTTTAACTGAATTTAATTCTGTGCATGAAAGTTATTATATACATCATCACACTTTTTACCTAACTGCACAACATTTAATTTCATGACCATAATGGAACTGTAGGCATTAGCTCTATTTCCATATATTGGATTGGAAAAAAATAAAATTCTCTTTTTAATATGATTGAGGGTGAATTGTTACACTATGGCACTTAATTGAAACTAATACCCAGTTAAAGTGATTCCTTCTTCCAAATTCTTTTGAAAAAAAGTAGAAGTGATGCATCAATTAAAATCAGGAGGTTATAATTCATCAAACCACATTTAGGCCAGCAGATACTCTACGAGGGCAAACAAAAAATGTTGTCCTTTTATATTTTTAGTTAGTAATCAATTTTTATGTCTAGAATTTAAGTAAGCATCTGACTTTTCTCCCAATATATGCAAAGGGTATTTTGACATAGAGAAGCATGGCAAAGTAAGACATATTGTAATAATTAACTGAATTATTCCTGGCATGCCGTGAACAATTACAGGATTAATAACCACCCAACCAAACGGTGTTATGTTGGAATAAATTGACCGACAAGGTTTCTCAGCTAGGAAATGAGCTCAGATAGATCATCAATAAAAACGACTGTGACAAGCATACTTGTGAGAACTCCAGTATTTTAAATTTACAAAATATGGCCATGGTAACTGTGCTTAATGATTGGAAGAACGTATTTAAAAATTCATTTAGGATATTTTGCCCTTTTTAATTGCCTGCTGAAAGACATAATGTTTGATGGCCACTAATGTACCATACAATCTACATTTAATTAAATACCTGTAAGTTCTGAAAGCCACTGAGAAACAGTTTTTCCTAAATAAAGAAAAAAAGTTGGGGGAAAAAGAACTAAGGTTTGTTTGGAATATGTGTTGTGCCATATGCATCCATACTGAGAATAATATTGGATGAAAAACAGAGATAATTTTGAGAATGAATGATATTATATGTCATACTATAATAAGCAAGCACATGTGTGATTTTACAATGTGCCTTACCAATACAGTTATTGAAAGCTTTTTTTTAAGTTTATTTATTTATTTTGAGAGAGACAGAGACAGCAGCAGTGTGGGAGGGACAGAGAGGGAAGAGAGAGGAGAGAGAGAATCTCAAGTAGGCTCTGCACTACCAGCACAAGGCCCTATGCGGGGCTCGAACGCATGAAGCCACGAGATCATGACTTGAGCCAAAACCAAGAGTCGGACACTTAACGGAATGAGCCACCCAGACACCCCTGAAAGGTCTGACTTATAAGAAATAACTTAAAGATCAGGTAGATCACCAATATTTACATTTTTGTTGTTTACAGTTTTTGTAGATAACTGTCAACTTTAAGTCAGAAGAAAAGGGCAGAAGAACAATGTTAAGAAAGAGGCAGGAGTAGAAAAAGGAAAGCTTGGGACATTGAAAATGCCATGTACGTGAATGTCCTAAAATATTTTCAGACTGACTCCGTGAGGACATGATAAGTAGAATCACATTCTGCTGCAAACAGGAGGAATTAATTTGTAAACTAATCTGAACTCTCCCTAGATCTTTACTTTCCAGTCATCTTTCAAATAAATGGCCTGGCCAAATCATCAACTTATTATATACTAGTAGCATAACAGAGCCTATTTTTAAGCGATTTTCCTCATGTATAATATAAAGGTAATTAATTGTCCCAAGAAAGACTACTGTCAAAAGTAATTAAGTGGACAAAAAATATGATACTGTTGAAAACTCAAAAACACATTCACTTTCATCTGAAGTAGAGAGTAACCATAGCAGTACCAACCCTGGAAGCTTGTCTCTGTGTCCTCCTCCCTCAAGCCTTAAACACCATGATTTCCCCACAGTGACAGTTTCTCCTTTCATGTAAGTGTGTCCCCTCTTCTACCCCAATCTGAGCAAAATGTGTCTCTCCTAATGACATAGACTTACATCTACTAGAGTAATTTTCAAAATATTATCACAATTACTAATGCTGTGGCCCCTCCACCCAGACGGTGAATTCTCACTGCGGGCAGGTTCCCCAGGAATCAGATTCTGGAATACAGACATGCATGCAGGAGGTTTACCTGAGAGTGCTTTGTGTTCTCAAGATCAAAAATCGTGGGGAGTGAAGGAAGCAGGATTGGACAGAGGGAGAAACTGAACTGTGAACTCATGCAATTACAAAGAAAGCCTCAGCCAATCTTATGAGGAGCTCTCAAGTTGGAACGGCCTTTCAGAATTGTCCTAAATTAGGGCCCAAGAAAGAATCCCATACTGACCGGTCATTAAATGGGGTTTCCTCCTGGGAAGGGAGCGTGACCTTGGATGAGGAGGCTTTCTTTGGTTATAGTAAGGCCCAAAGACGGACTCAGCTAAGAGCTGTTAGCCACCAACATTCCAAGCAGCTGGGGTGATGGTATCTGGGCACAGCACCATGGAATCCACTACAGCCCCTTAAAGACAAAAAGGTTTTCTCATTCATTTTTATGTGCCCTGGGCTAGCAGAGACCCTGAATTATAGGAGGCATTCAAAAATAAATGTTTATTGAATGAATGCATAGTATGATTTTTAGTCAAATTCATCTTTCTGAAAGCAATCTGTGCTGCAGATACCTTATGTTCAATCTGAAAATAAGGACCAAAGAAAATACAAAGTGCAGAATAAATAGCTTTTAATCTAACTGCAGTCCCTTGGCTTCTTAGAAGACTCATAATGATCCTCTGTCTTTAATCTCCCCAGCAGAATGAAAAGTTAAAAACACAGCAGCCAGGACTAAAATACAGAAGAAAAGTCTTTGTATTAAAAGGACATTCATATGGTTTTTCATGTGAAGAAAATGTAAGGCTGCAGCATTTCTAGTATTAGCTGAATCCTAACATTCTGCTCTTATTTACAATTTGGTAACGCAGGGCAATCCGGGGGCCAATGTAGACTTCCATGGTTGCGTTAGAAATTTGCACACAGGCAAAGGAGATAGGACAAATGTGAAACGCCTTTGCGAAACAGTATGCATGTTTCATGCTTAAATTTTACCTGAGCGATAGAGAAAACCAGGGGAAATGACACAAAATGACACAAACTTGCTGCAGGCTTACTAATATGCAGCGGAGACAGGCCGTAAACAAGACTGGAGGCGATGCGGTGGCTGGGAGTAGCTGCTGTGGAAAGTTAAGATCAGTAGCTATTCAGGAAGGTAGGATCAAGGTGTTAACGGAGACACCACCAAATAAGTTGAAAAATTCCTGAAGATGATGCTAGGTGGTGGGGTAGAGAGGAAAATCTAAGTCGTTGGGTCTGGGATCATGGAGTCTGGGGAAGTGGGTACTCTAAGAGATGAGAGTGCAGTGATTTAAAAGATGGCAGGGGGGCGCCTGGGTGGCTCAGTCGGTTGAGCTTCTGATTTCAGCTCAGGTCATGATCTCACGGTCCATGGGTTCGAGCCCCGCATCAGGCTCTGTGCTGACAGCTCAGAGCCTGGAGCCTGCTTCGGATTCTGTGTCTCACTCTCTCTCTGTCCCTCCCCCATTCATGCTCTGTCTCTGTCTCAAAAATAAATAAACATTAAATTTTTTTTTTAAATAAATAAATAAAAGTCCACAGGGAAGACTTGTAAGTCAGCTCTTAAGACATGGGAGATAGGGGCGCCTGGGTGGCGCAGTCGGTTAAGCGTCTGACTTCAGCCAGGTCACGATCTCGAACTCCGTGAGTTTGAGCCCCGCGTCAGGCTCTGGGCTGATGGCTCGGAGCCTGGAGCCTGTTTCTGATTCTGTGTCTCCCTCTCTCTCTGCCCCTCCCCCGTTCATGCTCTGTCTCTCTCTGTCCCAAAAATAAATAAAAAACGTTGGAAAAAAAAATTTAAAAAAAAAGACATGGGAGAGAAAAGAGGAAAATGTCCCTTCTCCCACACCTACACCCACCAAATAAGACAGTTAGGGCATCATGTGCCTTACCTCATAGAGGGTATTAAACAAGAAGGGCACTTGGAATAGTCAGGGGAGATCCAAAACCCTAGAAGTGTTAATGCTTTGGTATACCTAAGAATCACACAGGAGTACAGTCAATTTTGCTCTAATAGTTGTTTCGAAGTGTGATTTTGTCCCAACATTATTGGTATGCAATTAGGTACACCATTCAAGCATAATGCAGATTTCTCTTTTGTTCAGGTTAGACATCGTCCGGAGAAACACAGGTGAATTTGGAAAAATTCACCACCGCACGGATCCACATGGGAATACATGAAATGCAACCAAGAACACACTTGTAACGTCTACCAGCTACCTCACTACACCACAGGTGTTACGGACCAAACTCAGGCACCTCAGATATTATAACTTCCTATTCCATTTCAGATGACTATTATGTACCAAGAACAAAAGCTGCAACCATCTCAATGCCCACTTCACAAGCAAACCTCAGGTCTTTTGCAGGATAAAGGGATATTTCTAATGTAGTGTTTCCGTATTTCTTAGCCATTTAACGTACGTCAAACTTCACTGCTGTGTTCACTAGCTTATCTTTTTTAGTGTATCACCAATCGTGTTTTTGAGTGCTGCTTTTCTCATAACCTCTGTGGTCTTTATACTATTTTGTATAGTGTGGTGATTTCTAGGAACACCTATGTCACATCAAAGCAGAAGTGACTATATTTGTTTAAACATGCTGATTCTCATCATTTCCTGCAAGATTTTCATTCAATACGTTTGGGCTGGGACTAGTGTAGTGGAAAGTCCCCTCCCCCCTTTCTCTCTTTGTAACAGTTCCCACGTGTTCTTCCAATTTTGGATCACTATCCAATTATTCAAACGAGGGAAATTAAAGAAGATACTTAGCCAATGCAGTGCTTCCTTGAGATAGGAATTTGGAATGACCCAAGAATTAATCCAGAAAACCACAAGAGTGACTGAGAAGTTATTCACAGAGACAGTAGAAGCTACGGCATCCAAGAATAGAGTGGAGGCAGTGACTGAGGTCCAGTAGCCATGGTGCCAGAGGTAGAACTCGACCGTACCCATCACCACTGCATGGCTGAGCTACCCCAACCTCATTAGTTCTCACCTACCTCCAAGCCTTGGTTTCTGCTCTCTGTGTCAATGTTGTGAACTACCCAATAGCCCACAGACAAACTTTTCCACCTAGAAAAGCCATGCCTGTAAGAATGAACCCTGACACTGATTCATCCTCAGACCTAACATAACAAACACTGATGATTCTGACAAAGTTGTTCTGTCTGTGGAGTTTGGTTTGAGCATTATCATTAGGTAGATCACAGAACTATTATTTTATAGTAGTTCAACATTGTACTGTTTAAATTGACCAGCCATTTAATTTTTTTGCTTTTTCTGAGCTCTGTGCTACCGATCATCAGAACATTTTTAAAGAAATGCTATCTTTGCCACATCCAGGCAGAGGTGATTTTTCTTGAGACACTCATGCACTTTGGAGGTGGGAAGCAGACAATACTTTCTTCTCCTACATCCCTCAACTCAGATCTTCTCTACACCAGAATACTGAAGTCACCAGTCTTCTAAACCATCACATTTTGTACTTAAAGGGGCCCTGTACCTACAAAAATTACAAAAAGAATAAAATCTTCTGGAAAGTTTTCAAATTCATCAACATTAGTCATATCCCCTAGAAACATAAATTTGGGGGGAAGGGGCAGAAATACAATTTTATTCAAGAACAAATCACAAGTTTCATACATTTTCCCCTGCCCTCCCCCCCCCCACTATTGTCTCAAAATATTTCCACTTTTTAAAATCCAGCTGCTTTGGTAGGTGGAAACCTCCATATAATGATGCTGGTTATGTTTTATGAGTCATTTCAGTTCAAGATTCTGATTTCATTACCTATAAAAAAAACATCTAGTGCTATCCTATGTATCTCTAATGATTCAGCAATTAGCAATTAGCTAGACCTCATACATGTAAGAGATATGTTAAGAACAAAACTGTATTACTTTGTTAATCACATAGTGTTTCATAATAGCTAACAATCTGTGATTTTGCTTCAGTTTCCTCACCTGTAAATGGAGGGGGTGATCAACAGCACCCCTGGTCCATTCCAGTTCTAACATTCTATTGTTCATATAAACACTAACAGAAGCCTAGTGTATGTATCTTTCTTATTCAAAATGATTAATAAAGCTATTAATTGTTCATATGGGAAGCAGTCATCTCCTAATTACTTTTTTAAAACACGAATCTCTACCTTCCATTTCCAAGTTGACTTCAATTGGAGTTCAAAGATTTTTATTGTAATTCTGTGCATTATAATCATTAATTTTAGTGACACTAAATATTCAAAGGTAATCTCTTCTCAAAGAGTAAGTTCCAAAGCATATTTAGAACAATGGTGAGAAATCAAATCACCAAGCTATTACAGTGGGGCCTCAATTATCTGGCAATGGTAGTAAAATTGGTCATTTTATGCAACTGAATTTTTAAGTTAATAGGATCAGCACTTCGATGGCAAACCCTTAGCTGCAATGTTCCTATACTCAATTAATAGATACCTTTAGGAAGAACATATTAATTCACTCTTTTGTGAAAAATCAGGCAAAACTTAAAAATAAGCTAAAAATGTGGGAAACATCTTTTCCTTTTTTAAAAGAAATTGTATATTTATTTTTAATAGGCTTTATTTTTAGAGCAGGGGTAGGTTCACAACACAATTGAGAGGAGGTCACAGAGATTTCCCATATACCCCCATATACTCACACATGTATAGTCTCTCCCATTATCAAAGTCCCTCCCCAAAGTAGTACATTTGTTACAGTTGATGGACCTACACTGGCATACCATAACCACCCAAAGTCCATAGTTACATTAGGTCTCTAATGTATAGTTGTATAGTCCCTGAGTTTGGACAAATGTGTAATGACATATATCCAACATTACCATATAGAATATTTTCATTGCCCTGGAAATCCTCTCTGCTTCAGCAATTCATCCCTCTCTCCCCCTAACCTAGACAACCACCAAAATGTTTATTATATCCACAGTTTTGCCTTTTCCAGAATCTTATATAGTTGAGATCATACAGTATGTAGCCTTTTCAGACTAACAGAATGCCTACACCACTACATGGGCCTCCTCACTCCGATTCTGTCACCTTCTTCACTATGCAAGTGTTTGGTAATGCTGCCCGTCTGCCATAGTCCATGGATTGTAGTCCCAGGCTTAAGGAAAACACATCTTTTCAATATCATTTATGAAGGAAAGTTGCTTAAATATCATCTAGGAATATATACTGACATCAAATCACTATTTCCTATTGATTAAAGCCCTTATAATAAGTGAAGTCATACGTTAAATTGTAGACTTTAATCCAGGAAATAAATAATTTTTGTCTTACGGAATGGAGAACTCCAAACATTATGTTTTATTTCACTATAAGATATTCACCTGTTTGTATCAAAGCCAGAAATATTCCTGACTTCCCTGATTAAATTGCACATACACACACACTTACCCCCTGACTTTCAAATGCTCTTTGAACCGGTTTCAGTATCTTACTGATTTTCTCATTAATTAACGAACTGAATAAAATTTCTGACACGTGTTTATTTTATCTTTATAAGAGAGTCATCATTTTGCCTTTTTGAAAAGTAGATTGTCAATTCATGCACTGTAAATGTCTTTAATACATAACATGCCTCTGTCATTGTGCTATGAGCCATATGGAACCAACAAATAAAGTTCAATCCCAGCTGTAGAAAACCTCCCAATCTAATTAAACAGCTAACTCGAGAGAGAGCAGAAAGAGAAATGCTCTGGCAGAGGGTTGATCAAAATGCCAGCATGCTCTGATGGAATCTTATCCTGACTGGATAAAAAAAAAAAAAAAAAGATGATTTCAAAAAGGTGGAGGGTTAATTTCTTAGCTCAGTACATAATATAAAAGTCATCCATAAACAAAATTACCCTTGAGGAAATTCTTAATATTCACTCATGAAGTCTAGCCTACATTTCGTGTATGTATCCTGCATCGTACGAGGGATATAAATGTCTAATGTAAATAGTAAGGTAGGGTAAGTAATCTCAGAGAAAAACTATATTCAGAAATCTAATCACTTAAGTGTTTTGTGGCTAGGACAATTCTAGTAAAGTTAAGGTTTTTTTTTTCTGTTCTTTGTTGTCTTTTTTTTTTTGCTATAAACTCTCTTTTTAACTCTTTTCTACAGACCAGTTCTTTTAACTGTACATTAGGCATTGTTTCTCCATGAATAATTCTGCAAATAAAAGCCATCACAAACAATTTCATGGCCAGCTGAACAACATATTTCACTTCCTCATTAATTGTCAGGAATATACTTAAATTACTCACATATTTGTTCCATTTGTTTTGACCAGCAGACGTTTACTACTTCAGACTTAATTGCATCCACTGCCTGGATCGTCCACTCACCTTACCAAACAGAAGGGGAAGACTCTATAGGTTTCTTAAGCTATTGTTTGCAATTTATTTTGTGCCTGTGTGGTGAACTGGGGGACAGGGTTTGTTAGCTTTTCTCTAATCACGTTTATTTGAATTTAAGTAAATTAAATGTTGTTTATGTGCCATCGAGGTCCACCATTACAGAGGAGGGACCAAAATGTATATAAACAAAGGGAATGATAGTATAAGGAATAACAAGCAGATTCAAACTATAGGGCAAATATGAGTAACTAGGAAAATCCTGGATTGGCTGCAACCATCTTTCTTTCCCCAGCATTATTGAGATACATTGACATTAACATTGTGTATGTTTAAAGTGTATAGCAGGTTGGGGGCACCTGGGTGGCTCGGTCCATTAAGCATCTGACTTCAGCTCAGGTCATCATCTCACAGTTCATGGGTTTGAGCCCCACCTCGGGCTCTGTGCTGACAGCTCAGGGCCTGGAGCCTGCTTCGGATTCTATGTCTCCCTCTCTCTCTGCCCCTCCCCAACTTGCACTCTGTATCTCTCTCTGTCTCAAAAATAAACAAACATTAAAAAAAATTTTTTTAAGTGTATAGCATATTGACTTGATACTTATATACTATGACATGATTACCACAGTAGGATTAGTTACTACCTCCATTGCCTTACAGAATTACCATTTGTTTTTTGTGGCAAGAACATTTAACCAGGAATGAACCTACAACTATATGGTCAATTAATCTTTGACAAAGCAGAAAAGAATATCCAATGGGAAAAAGACAGTCTTTTCAACAAATGGTGCTGGGAAAACTCGACAGCTACAGGCAAAAGAATGAAACTGGACCACTTTCTCACACCATACACAAAAATAAATGCAAAATAAATTAAAGATGTAAATATGAGATTTGAAACCATAAAAACCCTAGAGGAGAACTCATGAAGTAACCTCTTTGTCATTGGCCACAGCAACTTCTTTCTACCTTCTCTGAGATAAGGCAAACAAACGCAAAGATATACCACTGGGACTTCTTCAAAAGAAAAAGCTTCTGCACAGTGAATAAAACAGTCAACAAAACTAAAAGGCAACCTATGGAACGGGGGAAGATTTTTGCAAATGACATAAATGATAAAGGGTTAGTATCCAAAATATATAAAGAACTTATAAAACTCGGCACCCAAAATCCAATAATCCAATTAAAAAGTGGGGAGAAGGGGCGCCTGGGTGGCGCAGTCGGTTAAGCGTCCGACTTCAGCCAGGTCACGATCTCGCGGTCTGTGAGCTCGAGCCCCGCGTCGGGCTCTGGGCTGATGGCTCAGAGCCTGGAGCCTGTTTCTGATT
This sequence comes from Prionailurus bengalensis, assembly GCF_016509475.1. NCBI lineage: Eukaryota > Metazoa > Chordata > Mammalia > Carnivora > Felidae > Prionailurus > Prionailurus bengalensis. The sequence continues at coordinate 30,656,492 of NC_057343.1, read as the reverse complement.
CTGTGTCTCCCTCTCTCTCTGCCCTTCCCCCGTTCATGCTCTGTCTCTCTCTGTCCCAAAAATAAATAAACGTTGAAAAAAAAATTAAAAAAAAAAAGTGGGGAGAAGACATGAGGAGACATTTTTCCAAAGATGACATCCAGCTGGCCAGTAAATACATAAATAGGTGCTCAATGTCACTGATCATCAGGGAAATACAAATCGAAACTACAAGGTGATATCACCTCACACATGTCACAATGGCTAAAATCAACAACATAAGAAACAACAGGTGTTGGTGAGGATGTAGAAACAGGGAAGCCCTCTTGCACCACTGGTGGGAATGCAAACTGGTTCAGCCACTGTGGAAAACAGTATGGAGGGTCCTCAAAAAGTTAAAGTAGAACCATCCTACAACCCAGCAATTACACTACTATTTACCCAAAGAATGCAAAAATACTAATTCAAAGGGATACATCCACCAGTGTTTATAACAGCATTATCTGCAATAGTGAAATTATGGAAACAGCCCAAGTGTCTATAGACTGATGAATGGAAAAAGAAGAGGATATAGAGAATATATGTATATACATACACACATATATATGTATATATGTATATATACACACACACATACACACACACACACACACACACACACACAAAATGGAATATTACTCAGCCATCAAAAGAATGAAATGTTGCCATTTGCAATGACATGGATGAAGCTAGAGAATATTATGCTAAGTAAAGTAAGTCAGTCAGAGAAATATAAATAACATACAATTTAACTCATATGTGGAATTTAAGAAACAAAACAAACCAGCAAAGAAAAAAAAGAGAGAGGCAAACCAAGAAACAGACTTAACTATAGAGAACAAACTGATGGTTACCAGAGGGGAGGTGGGTGGGGTGATGAGTTTAACTGGTGATGAGGATTAAGGAGTGCACTTGTTCTGATGAGCACTGGGTGTTGTATGTATGGAAGTGTTGAATCACTATATTGTATACCAGAAACTAATATTACGCTGTATGTTAACTAACTGGAATATAAACAAAAACTGAAAAGAAAAAATTAAAAAAAAGGAACATTTAAGATATACTCTACTAGCAACTTTCCCCTATATAATACAGTATTCGTAACCATAGAAACCACGTTGTGTTTTAGACCTCCAGAACTTATACATCAACTTCTGCATTTTATACTGAAAGTTTGTACTCTTTGAGCACATCTCCCAATTTCCTCCACCCCTGAGGTCCTGGTAACCACAATTCTATGCTCGGTTCTATGAGTTCTGGTTTTTTAGATTTGACATATGAGTGATAATACATATTGTCTGTCTTTCTCGGTCGGACTTCTTTCATTTAGCATAATGCCCTCAGGGTTCATCCCTGTTGTCATAAAAAGGTAATATTTCCTTCTTTGTGATGACTGAATAATATTTCATTTTATGTATATATCTTTTTATCCATTCATCCATTGATGGACATTTAAATTGATTCCAAATTTTGGTTATTGTGAATAATGCTGAAATGAACATGGGAATGAAGTTATGTCTTCGAGTTCCTGATATCATTTCCTTTGGATATGTATCCAAAAGAAAGATTTCTGGATCATATGGTAATTCTATTCGTAATCTTTAGAGGAACCTCCACACCGTTTTCCAAAATGGCTATACCAATTTACATTTCAATAAAAGTGCACAAGAATTCCTTTTTTCTCTACATCCTTGCCAATACTTATTACGTGTTTTCTTGATGATAGCCACTCCAAATGTGAGGTGATTTCTTATTGTGGTTTTGCTTTGCATTTCTTTAATGATTAGTGATGCTAATCATGAGGTTATTTGTGTATCTTTTTTGGAAAAATGTTCAATTTTAGCTGTTTGAGTGTTTTGTTTGTTTTGCTATTGAGTTATGTGAATTCTTTATATATTTTGGATACTAACCACTTAGTATATATATGGTTTGCAGATATTTTCTCCCATTCTGTAGGTTGCCTTTCCATTTTGTTGATAATTTTTTTTGCTTTGCACAAGCTTTTTAGCTTGATGTAGTCATACTTATTTTTGCTTTTGTTACTTGTTTTGTTATACATTTTATATTTGGTTTAAAAATTTAATCTATTAATACTGTCAATAGAGGAAAGAGAAGTGATACTATTACTCATCAAAAGTATAAAAGTTATAATAAATCTAGAAAATTATTTTATAAAGACACTTACTAGATACATAACTCAGAATAACATGCTCAAAAATGGAATATATAATATGAGAGCTTCATTATTTAAAAAACATTAAAAAGTAATAATAAATTGACAAATGCCTCTAATTTGGATTTCAATTAGTGGGGGTAAAACCTATCCAAACACAATGCATTATGAGGGAAACAGTACCTATAGTTTCATACAACTCTTATGTAATTATTTAGAAATAAACAGAACACTAATAAAAGATTATAACTATGAGAGGTAAATGTAAAAGCTTAAACTATAAACAGTTTACAAGAAAACAAAGAAAACTTTTGTGGTCATGGAATATGAAAATATTTCTGTTGTATGGCTCCAAAAGCATAATCCACTAGAAAGAGAGAAGAGAAGAGAAGAGAAGAGAAGAGAAGAGAAGAGAAAAGAGAAGAGAAAAAGAGGAGAGGAGATGCAAGGTGAGGCACGCGAGGCAAGGCAAGGAAAGGAAAGGAAAAACTAAAACATCAAAATTAAAACATTTTAAGACACTATTAAGAAAATTGGAGACAAAACACAGACTTGAAGAAATTATTTGCAAACATACATCTACTAAAGGAACTGCATCTTGAATATATAAAGAACGCTTATAACTCATTAATAAAACTAACAACTAATAAAAACAGGGCAAAAGATTTGAATAAACACTTCACCAAAGTGGCAATGAGTGCATGATAAAAGGCTTAAAACCATTAGTTCTTACTTAAAATAAATATATCGTACATTTAAAAAGGGGAAAATTAATGATGTACATAAATTGTAACTCAATAATGCTGTTTAAGAAAATATGCCAGATTGTCTTTTTCCAGCACTCTCTTTTTCTATTGGAATATTCTCCACTGGCCTATTTTTTATTTTGCCAATCTTCTCCTTTGCTGTATCTAATCCACTATTTAACCTACCTCCTGATTTCTTAATTTCAGTTATTGTATTTTTCAATCTAGAATTTCCATTAGATTTGTTTTCACAAATACCAGTTCTCTATTGGAACTCCCTATCTTATCACCAATTTTTGGAAACATATTAATCCCAATCACCTTGCTATCCTTTTCAGATAATCCCAACACATTGATTAAAAAGTATGTTTATAAAATCAATTATTTTCTTGCTTTTTTTTCTTGATTTGGTATTGTCTGCAGTCATGTCTGTTAATTTTTATTGAATGCCAGGCAATATGTATGAACAATTGTAGAGGTTCAGTGTAATATTGTCTCGTTCCAGCTGGGATGTAATTTTCATCTAGGAAACAACTGGAGGGCAGACATATCACCTTTATCCAAAATCATGAATTGAATTAATTCACAGTTGATTTCCATTTTTATAGATATTGGCTACTAGGGGCACCTGGGTGGCTCAGCTGGTTAAGCATCCAACTTCAGCTCAGGTCAATGATCTCACAGTTCAGGAGTTCGAGCCCCACATCAGGGTATGGTGCAGAGCCTGCTTGGGACTCTCTCTGTCCCTGTCTCTGCTCCTTCCATGCTCTCTCTCACTCTTTCTCTAAATAAATAAATAAATAAATAAAATATGTTATATATATATATATATATATATATATATATATATATATTAAAAGATATGGACTACTTTTGCTTGATTGTATTTTTAGGATCATATTTCCAGTGTAGCCCTTCGGAAATCTCACTAAATGTCTAGGATATATACCAGTGTTCTTAATGGGTGGACTCTGAATTCCAGTTTTTTTCATTTTTGTCTCCCCAGCACTATGAGACTGTCAAAATTTTCACTTATCTTCTTTTTTTTAAATTTTTTTTCCAATGTTTATTTATTTTTGGGACAGAGAGAGACAGAGCATGAGCAGGGGAAGGGCAGAGAGAGAGGGAGACACAGAATCGGAAACAGGCTCCAGGCTCTGAGCCATCAGCCCAGAGCCTGACGCGGGGCTCGAACTCACGGACCGCGAGATCGTGACCTGGCTGAAGTCGGACGCTTAACCGACTGCGCCACCCAGGCACCCCTTCACTTATCTTCTTAACTTCTTAGCCCATGGTTTCTTTGTCTCCATTTCCTACAGTCCAGTAGAATGTGTGAAACCACAAATACCTTAAGAAAACGTCACCAGAAGCTAACTTTTTATCACTTCCTTTGCTCCAGAATCTTAGCAACTGAAGTCCTGGCTGCTTTACTCACCTATACTTTTTGTCTCCTGGTCCCACGAGACTGTCAATGGGACTGTCAATGCCATGACTTTCTGCCTGGCATGTTAGCCTGTGCTGCTTATGAACAGACAAGAGGTTAAGTGACAGACTGCCTAGTTCCTCTCAAGATGTGTCTGCATTTCCTTATAACTTGGCTTCTTTGAAGTCCTGGCCTCCAGAGGTATTCTCTACCTGTTTTGGATTTGACCTTTTGTATTGTATCTAGGATTTGCTGACCCTAGAAGCAAAAATATGAATATCACTTAATAATTCATCATTAATCATAGTGAGTTGAATGGTGGTCCTCAGAAAGATATGTCTACCTAGAACCTCAGAATGTGGACTTATTTAGAATTAAGGTCTAGGCAGATGTCCTTTAGACAAAGATCTTGAAGTGAGATCACTCCGGTTCAGGGTGGGCCATAAATCTAGTGACTTATAAGAGACAGAAAAGAAAGCACACAGAACCACTATGGAGAATGCGGTATGAAAATGGAGGCAGAGAGAGGTGTTATGCAGCTCTAGGTCAGGTAGCCCTGGAGAGACAAGGAGCTGGAGGAGAAATGGAAGGATTCTCCTCTGCAGTCTTTGGAAGGTACATTCCCACCCCAATCAACACTTTGATTTCAGATGTTTTGGCCTCTGTAGCTGTGAGAAAATAAATTTCTGTTGTTTTAAGCTACTTGATTTCAGTAATATGTTATGGCAGCCCTAGGAAACTAATATGGTGACAAATTCTGCTTTCTAATCCAGAAGTAATTAAATATAAAGAGTGCACCCCAAAATGAAAAAGCACTTAAAATCATTCTTTTATTATGCTTATTTTATTTTCTGAGAGAGAGAGAGAGACAGCATGCAAGCAGGGGAGGGCAGAGAGAGAGAGGGAGACACAGAATCTGAAGCAGGCTCCAGACTCTGAGCTGTCAGCACAGATCCCCGATGTGGGGCTCAAACTCATGAACCATGAGATCATGACCTGAGCCGAAGTCAGATGCTTAACCCACAGAGCCACCCAGACACCCCTAAACTCATTCGTAATTAGATTTATTAGTTTATATATTATTGAGATCTTATGTCAAAAATATTAGAAATGCAGATTTAATTCAGTTCTCTTGTTTTACAAATGAGGAATTCATGGTCCTCAGAAATGAAGGGGTTTGCATATACTGTCTTAACCTACCACCTCCCAGGTAACATTTCGATACCAGACCCTGTCTGGTCTATTCTGTGATTATTGATATACCAATGCAGTCACTCTGTATTTGAAGTCTTTGTCTTCTTTCTAAAAGCCTGACCCAGGTAGTTTTTCAGTGCAAATTCTCAGCTCTGATCCACTGTGATGATAAAGGATTGGGGCACAAATCATCTGGGCAATACCATTCTATACTGTATTTGAAAAGTGAAGATTCCCTTTTGATATCTCTTTGGTATTATTAAGCCACCACCATTTCATTTCTTCTAGGCCTTTTTTTCTTGTTAGTATATCTGCTCTCCCAGTCTAGTCAATTATCTTTCTAATCAATTGTCTACATATATCTGACTTCTAGCAGTCCCCCAAATATCTAGCACCTTTATGACTCTGGTTCTCTCCTTGGTACCACCAACACTCTCACACTTTACTGGCCTATGTGCATTCTTTGGGCTATTGACTCCTTTACCTACCAGTTGTGTGACCCTCTCCAATAAACTTCTTCCCCAAACTAGAGCTGGAGATCCTTTTCATGCTACAGCAATCCCCTTAAAATTTTATTGAAAGTGCTGACCTTCCTTTCCATGACCTTCTTTCTTGCAAGTGCCTAACAGCAGCCGGTCATGTGCTATTTACCATGGAAACTTTCAGTAGCTGACAATAAATGCATACTGAACCAAACTGAACAGAAAAGGAGGAGCAAAGGTGCCACTGTCTGAGGGGTAGTTTGCAGGACTGCCCCAGTGGGTTGTGAAAGCATCTACCCACACAGCTCCAGACGCTTCATTCACACGTAGTGGTTAAATGAAGAGAATATCATAGGCTCATTCCGGGAAGTCTTGGCAGTTTTTCTCTCTCACGTGTGCCAGCTACATTGAGAAGGTCATCCTTTCCACTTTCTCTAATCTCCAATCCATCTTCAGGTTGCCTAAAGGACCCTCTGTACTAGCAATCTTCTATCAAGAAATGACACAGTACTACGCCCATTACATATACTGTTTCATGCATTCTTTAGTATAATGTAGTTATTCATCCTACAAATAAGGAAACTGAGTTTTAAAATGTTTAAATAGATCCAGGATTTACAGCCATGCATTCCTGACATAAAATCCATCGAATTTTCTGCCTTATCACAATGTTATTGCCCATAATTTTCATAGAACATGTTTGGCTAGTTTTGTTTTCCTGAAGTTAAACCTTCTGGTTTAAAGTCTATGGTGTAAGAATGTGACATGAATGTATTGTTCAGGAATACACACTTTCCATAGTAAATATTACCCACAGTGCAATTGTCACAGCAAATGGTCTCTTGTTAGTGGGCAATATGATAAATATCAATGAAACAGAAAGAAAAACTACTGTCGACTTTTTTCAAGTTCTTCCTAAAACATGCAGATCCAAAGCTCAATTTGGAGTACAAATACTTTTTTTTCTCTGGATTAAGTTTAAATGCAAGAAGAGACCACTTTTTCTTTGTTTTTCCCCTTCTCTTACACTGGATACATACCATTTAGAATGCATTTTCATCATACGTCCTGTCAATACCCTTACTTCTGAAGCAGTATTTTTATTTTTCCTCTAGCTTTGCAATATGATTTCTAGTTTCTTAGTCTGCTGTTGATTATTTTCCAATACACTGATCAGTTGTCAAGTATTTGCTCCCTGACTTCTATTTGGTTTGTGGATAAAGGAGATGTGTGCTGGCAACCTTTTGGAACATCCTTGGTTCTCTGTTGCAAAGCAAATTTTTAGTCCTTGGATATTTCTTTACAGTTAGTGAAGTATAACTTTCTGACTTGAGGGAAAAAGGCTTAAGAAGGCTTATCCAAAAGACACACAAGATTTCTCAAACATCAAAGAACTCTTAAAAGCAATGTGTTGATGAATAAAATGCAATGAATCATAAAGTTTGCTTGAATCTTATTTGAAATGCATGTAGATTTAAAAAGGGCAAAGTGACTGAAAGAATGTATTCTTGATAGCTTCACATGAAAATAAATTACAAATATGTAGCACATTTAAATCATTCAAGTTCTCAAATAAATTCTTATTATCAAATTACCAATATGCATTTGTTGCTTCAGGTATTGTGAAACTTACTCAGGAGCTAGACAAGTTTAGCTATTGAGTAAATAAGCGCAACCTTTGAACTCACGGGCTTTTACAATTATTTTACAGAAATTAGGAAAGAAATTGATTTGAGCAAATCAAACCAGTTATTTGACATCACCACTGTATAATTCCTAAAGAACGTTCCAGGCTTCCTTTGCATAGCACCTGCTCTAGATAATCTTGCTTTTGAGAACTTTTTGCACAGTAATTGTTTTATTGTTCGTTAGGACCAGGTTATCTGTACCACATTTGTCGAGAGGTACTTTTCTTTCAAGCCCTATCCTGGAATAGCCAAGCCCAATGTCTAGCTCTGTTGTCCACATTCATGTATTTTTATGTGGATAACAATGGCTTCAGATTTCCAGTGAGGCAGAAATTGTCCATTTTCTCAGCTCTTCTTCCACAAGCAGACTAGAGGCGCTGCTGAAAGCTCTCTGGCAAGGCTGAGAAGTAGACAAGCTTGTACTCTTTGAACTTACCTTTTCAGTGTTCCTTGATCCTATGCTTTTATGCTGACAATACAAATGAAGTCAATAAATTCTCCTGTACAGGCTTGCTATATAGTAATGATTTTCTCCATTCTAACAAATTTACTTTTCTTGCTGTCAGGCATTTCCATCTCTTATATTCTTTATCAATATTTCACCATTTTCAAGATATGTATCGATTGTACATATACAGATTTCTCTCAGAATAGTGTTCTTTTTTTTTTAATTTTTTTTTCAACGTTTATTTATTTTGGGGACAGAGAGAGACAGAGCATGAACGGGGGAGGAGCAGAGAGAGAGGGAGACACAGAATCAGAAACAGGCTCCAGGCTCTGAGCCATCAGCCCAGAGCCCGACGCGGGGCTCGAACTCCCGGACCGCGAGATCGTGACCTGGCTGAAGTTGGACGCTTAACCGACTGCGCCACCCAGGCGCCCCAGAATAGTGTTCTTTAATGTCTTTATTTTTTTTAATGTCTATTTATATTTGAGAGAGCGAGAGAGAGACAGTGCATGAGCAAGGGTTGGGCAGAGAGAGAGAGAGAGACAGAGACAGAATCTGAAGTAGGCTCCACGGTCTGAGCTGTCAGCACAGAGCCCGATGTGGGGCTTGAACTCACAACCCGTGAGATCATGACCTGAGCCGAAGTCAGACAATCAAAGAGCCACCCAGGCGCCCCATTAATGTCTTTATTTTTAATTAAGAAGTGGATTTGCCTACTGCCCTGTACCTTTTTGTTCTTATATGCCCCAACTCTTCAATTTCATCTGGTATCTACAAATGAAAGTCTTTCTGCTGGTTACTTCTTTAACTCCCCAAACCAAAGATTTTCAAAAGGTTTCAATTGGTTCATATTCTATTATTTCTTTTCATTCCCTACATTTTCTACTATTTACCTAATGTTGTATGCTTGACTATTTTCTGAAATTATCTATTAAAATAATACAAAGCTATTTCCTGTGGTGAAGTTTAATCTTAAACAAAGTGAAATCAGTATGCTAACAAAACAATATGCTTTTAGCACAACTTAAACCTCTGAACAAAATTTCTAGGGAAATGCTTTAAGAAAAAAGTGGTTTAAAGTTGAACATAAATGTTAGACACATATGGTTTTAAGGTAAAAAGCATATACGATAAATTCTTTACAAAATGATTATTACTATTATTTGAATACTGGTTCAAATTCAACTTATTCTTAATATTAGCTAGAGCTTGAATTGACATTTTTTAATAAATATGCTTATCGTGGTAATTTTTAGATTATCTATAAATGTCCTCTTTGCATTCAACTTTGTCAAGCACAAGCAAAGATTGTGTTGACTAACTGGGTTTATAAAGTATTACTCATACCCTTTTATTTCTGATAATTGCTGATCATTAGAGGTGCTTAAATTAGCTACAAAATTAGTAATTTTCTATTTATATTTCTCACAGTTGACATTAAATGAATAAGCTTGAATTTAGTTGAATTTGGGGTTTCAGTAAGGATAAATTTTGGTCCAGATAAAACAAAAGAAACAATACGGGAGAAAGGGATACAGACTTTAGAAAAGTAAGCAGCATGAAATATATCTGGATGATACAAAAGCTAGCATGAGAACTACATGATCATGAAGTTAAAAGGGAAATTAATAATCATCAAATTCAATTGCTTCATTTAACCAGTAATGAAGATTATGCTCTGAGAAGTTTTAACAACTGTCCATGATCACATATCTAGCTACTGGTTAAACTAGGCCAAAACTCAGGTCTCCACACCCTGAACGCTATTGTTGTGGTTTTGCTATTTCCACTCTGTGTTCTAGAAATTATAGCTAGATGATAAGGAATCTAAGTAAACAGAGTGTGCCCTTCTACTTATTCTTACATTATAAGTTCTTTTGTTAATGACCTTCAGCTAAGTTTCTTATTTATTTATTTATTTATTTATTTATTTATTTATTGGGGGACAGAGAGAGACAGAGCATGAACGGGGGAGGGGCAGAGAGAGAGGGAGACACAGAATCGGAAACAGGCTCCAGGCTCCGAGCCATCAGCCTAGAGGCTGACGCGGGGCTGGAACTCACGGACCGCGAGATCGTGACCTGGCTGAAGTCGGACACTTAACCGACTGCGCCACCCAGGCGCCCCTCAGCTAAGTTTCAAAGTAACAATGGTTGGAAAGCTTTTCCAACACACGGAGCTTTGAATACATATCACGTTATCTTGATACGATGGTGATTTGGAGTGTATGTGTGCTTGCTGTGCTTATCAGGATATTATAACTCCTTGGAAACACCTCCAGTATGTTCAAAAGTTAACCTCTCAATGACGCTGGGCTACATTTGGCATTGAGACTAGCTTTAAACCAGAGTTCTAAGTGGAGTCTAACAAAATCAGCCAGTTCCATTATTCTAGTGTGAAGTAGGGTGCTAGATCATTCAGGGAGGTTGACATACTATCACCATCATCAATGTAAGTCGTCTGACACCTCGGACCCCTGACTGTTCAAGAGATATTATTTAACGGCAACAAAAAATAATGCCTCTAAACCATGAGTCTGAAACGGGGGATTCCATCATCTCTTTCAGTTCTAGGAGTCTCAGATCATCTCCCTCATGGTAGCATCATACAGGCTACAAATGTGGTAGTATATATCACAAGTGTAATAAATGTATCAGGCATAGTCCAAAGAATTTTGCATTGTTTTCTAACCTGCAAAAAAACAGAAACTTTAATTTCCAGTCAACCTCCAGAATAAAGGTGGTGTTGTTGGAGGTTTTCATTGTACAGACACAGAAAATTTCATGTTATTGATGTGCTTCTCGGTGTATTTTCCCAAGCTGTGCAAAAATTGTGTAACTTGTGCTTAGATCAAGAACTAACCAGAAGCTCACCTTGTGTCCCTTCCAGTCACAAAGACCTCCAGTCTCAAATCAGAATTACTGTCCTGAATCCTAACAACGTAAATTAGTTTTGCATTCTCTCATTCTTGGGTTCTTTCGTTTGACATTATGTTTCGTGACATTCATTCACATTTTTGCATATTAAATGTAACTCATTCATTCTTATTGCTTTATTTCATTGTGTGAGTATGTCACAATTTATTTATCCTCACTATTGCTAATCGACTTTTGGTAATTTCCAATTTTAGGCTGTTACTGACTCATCGTGAACATTCTGTTATATGTCTTTTGGCAAACATATGTGTACATTTCAATCAGGAACATCCTTTGGCGTTAAATGCTGGATCAGGGGACTATGTAAATTCGGCTTTAGCGCATACTGACAAATAATATTCCAAAGTGATTTTACCTATTTACACTTCCAAATTCTGGTCAATACTGGCTGTTTTATCCTTTTTTGGAATTCTGATAAGGATGTATTTTTTATTTTTGCATCACACTGTGAATTGAAATTTTGGTTTCCCTAACAAAACTAAGCACCTTTTCGGGATTACTTGATTACTTTCTTGTGTAAACATTATTTTCAGTTCTTTTGGCAACATTTGCACTGATCACTTGTATTTTTCTTATTGATTTGTAAGAATCTTCTACATATTTTACAGAGGAGGTCTTTCACAGGTAGGTGTATTGCAAATACCTTTCCCCACTCATACGTTGCCTTCTCTCTCTCTCTTATTCTAAATGTTTATTTATTTATTTTGAGAGAGAGACAGAGGGAGGACACAAGTGGGGGAGGGGCAGAAAGAGAGGGAGAGAGAGAATCCCAAGCAGGCTCCGTGCCATCAGCACAGAGCTCAACGAGGGGCTCAATCCCATAAACCATGAGATCATGACCTAAGCAGAAATTAAGTGTCAGATGTTTAACTGACTGAGTCACACAGGCTTCCCAATCTTCTCACTCTCTTAATAGTATCCTCTGATGAACAGAAAGTTCTGGTTTTTAATATTCTAGTTTATCAATTTATTTCTTTTCTGGTTATTTTTGCACTATGTTTTAGAAGTCTTTTCTACTCCAAGATAACCAAGATATTCTTACTAAATTTTGTACTAAAATATTTGTTGTGTCTTTTGTATTTAGATCTGCAACCCATTTGGAATGTGTGCATATCTGTGTATGTGTGCATATCTCTGTGTGCGTATGTCTATGTGTGTGTGTTTTATGGAGTAGGAACCAAAGTACATTTTTTTTTCCCTTATGAACACTCAGTTAACTCAGCACCTTTTATTGAAAAGGCCATACCATTTTCTCTACATTTCCTGAAACATTTTATGTATACTCACTTTAGGCTTGGACAGTCCAAAGCAGATTTTTATTAAAGCATTTTCAAGGGAGGTGATTCAATAATTGATTAAATGTTATAGTGATAATTTACTGAGGAGGAAATATTTGAAAGAATTGGGAGAATCTGGATGTCTAGAAACAAATTATAATTTTTTTTTTGCTGTGCATTCAATTTGCATATAAATAGATAAAGTAGTTTTATAATATGTCTATGTCCAGGCATTTATATTTCTTCGGGAATATTTAATATATCAAGTAATTACCAATATCTGCAGATCATTAGCCCTTTCAAACTGAGTGTACTATTACAGAGAATAGGTAAGACTAATTTCCCAACATTGTCTCCTTTGATCATTATTTCACATTTGCTACCTGTGTGCTTTATGAGGAATTAATATTACATCAAATAAATTTTTCTTCTCTTTGGAATATCCCTATAGAGGAAGCAGCATTGACTTCTGGACAGATTTGTTTCCACTACGAATTTGAAAGAAAACAAGTACTTTCTGAGGCCCAGTTATCTACTCTTATAAAAATGGAAACAGTAATAATGCCTACTCCACACCATTACTGTGATAATCAAATGGGATAATGTTTGCAAAACACCTCGCCAAATAAGTGATGCTGAGGAAATAATCCTTTTGAAAGAGAGAAGATGTGGAGAAATGCAAATTGCTTGAGCTTAATAGTCAAATTGATCAAACACAAATGCTGCTCTGAATTTTCAATTTAAAATAGCTTTGGGTATTCACTTTAATGCACGTTACTCCTCCTCTCCAAAATATCTGCAAAAATGTTGCAAATGACACAACTTGAAATAGTGACCCAAACTAAAATGATCCATCTACCAGAGTTATTGGAATCTGATTTAAAAAGCAAGAACTTAACTCATGTTTACATCATTAAACAAAGTTGGGAAAATACTTCTCATCTCATACTCCCTCTCTGCCCAAGACTCAGACATCAAGGGTTCATATGGATCAGGAAGCTGGACACCTATCATTCAATATCTTCAATATTTTATCGTATGGCATATGCCGTGACGTGTTGTATTGCGTCACACTACATCTCATGTCACTGCGTCACATCCTATCCTAAACGGTGTCATATGGTAGTGCATTACTTTGCACAAAGTGGCCAGAATAATAGCCTTATTTCCACATGTCTTTATATATCATTTTGTTTTTGCTGTTTTGGTCTCCCAGAACACAACAGAACAGACCGTGGGGAGATAGAGTGGGGATAGATATACGATGATTTGAGCACACTGCATTCTGGTAGGAATGGTGTCCTAAAGCAAAGCTCTGGAGGAAGACCCTCATCCGAAGTACTTGGGAATTTAATTTTTTATAGCTCTCAGTGCCATAGAAATAGGTGATAAATTACTATGTCAGCCCATCAAAGCATGCTAGGAAAATCCTTTCTAGACACCAAATATTGGAATAAGAGCTGTGAAGTCTGGTCTGTCTTCCGTATGTAGATCAGAAAAGTCAATTACTAAGCATGTGGATATTGAGCAAGATCAAGGACAATCTAAAATCTCATCGTTGTGTGTAAATAGATTTATCCTTTTTAAAGTAACAGTAACTGGAGGGGTGCCTGGGTGGCTCAGTCGGTTGAGTGACCAACTTCAGCTCAGGTCATGATCTCGTGGTTCACAAGTTTGAGCCCCGCGTCGGGCTCAGTGCTGACAGCTCAGAGCCTGGAGCCTGCTTCCGATTCTGTGTTTCCCTCTCTCTCTGACCCTCCCCCCATTCATGCTCTGTCTCTGTCTCAAAAATAAATAAACGTTAAAAAAATTAAAAAAAAATAAAGTAACAGTAACTGGAGAAAATATATATATAATTCAGCCCATAGCATCAGCAAAAGGAAACACATCTTGGATACTTAAAAGAGAAAAAAAAATGTCATAGTGACATGTCAAAGTCATAATGAAATATAGGCATAGGAAGTCTAGAATACTATTTGGAACTCTCGTGATATAATTAAATATGGCCATAAGGAAAAAAGATCATAAGAATAGATCAGGATAGTAGTATACACTACTAGATGAAATGGGGAAACAGAATAATATGCAAAGATAATTCTTCAATGACAGAATTAAATAATCCATTGGAAGCAATCAAGGAACAGAAAGATTACTAAATGAACTTGACACAAGATACACTGCACATGTCTATATTCTTAGAATACAGAAGAAGCACAAAGAGTTACAATGATGAGAAAGATGTTGATAGATACAGAGGCAGAGAGAGAAGGTATGGTGTATTAGGTATTACTTAACCAATATTAATTTTTTAGGTGTGGCAATGATATTATAGTTGCATCAGAAAATGCCATTATTCTCATAAAATATCCCAAGGTACTTCGGGGAAAAATGCCATAATGTCTGTAACTTACTTCCAACTGATCAAGCCTATGTATTCACACACAATTGTGTGTATACACACCAATACACATTTATCCATTTGTCTCTTGATCAACTTATTGATTGATGCATATGTCATCTATCTCTTTCTCTGTCTGTCTCTGAAGCAAATGTGGCCATTTATTACTGATGTGTGAAAGGCAGATAGGTGTTTGTTGTCTTAATCTATCCACTTTTTTTTATAGGTTTTATAGTTTTTAAATTAAAATATGGAGGGAAATAGTATGGGGTAAAAGGAGTTATGTTTCAGAGAAAATTAAAGGAACATGATTTATATAATCCAAACAAAAGTTTGAATTATAAAGATTTTTTACATTTCACAGATATGTAAGGACAACCAAATACATTGTAAAAAAATGAAACAAATGGTTGAGATCAGGTTCTCCTGATGTGGCACTAAAGGCTAGATGAGAGTGGAAATGTTGACAAATATTTTATGGAAAATGTACCAACACATGATATCTTCCAGAGCCTATTATTTTTTGGTGAAGTAAATAAAAGGCATTCACATGTAAAAAAAAAAAAGCTCATTAAATACTTGATCTTTTGGGGAAAGGGAGCAATTCAAACCAATTGGGCAAGAAATCACAAGTAAGAGAAGGAATGACATAAAACAAAAAACAACGGATAGCTGTAACTATTATATAAAACCTTGTTACAACTGCCATAAATGCTGGACGTGATGGTTAAAAGAAATATTTGTAACAAACATCCGGATCCAAACTTTGATTCTATCAAGAAAGATTGAAAAACTGAAGGAGACAGAAAAAGTACATAAAAATAGAAAAGTCAGAAGGTGCCCTGTTATCCTTGAATTTGATAATCAACGAAATATCACTGAAGGTCTGTTATAGTCAATGTTTGTGATAATAGTAAATATTGTTAAAATCTAACTGTGCCAACTCTCTAAATCAATGCAGAAGACAAAAAGGAAAGAAATCCAAAGACAAAGGGAAGAAGAAACAGAGAATGAATGTGTTAAAAAAAAATAAAGGTGTAGGCAAAGATGACACAATTAGGACAAAGCATAATGTTGAATGTTCCAGCGGAGAAGAGGGATAGATGTAATATGACAGGCTATGTAGCAGGATCCTCAGATCCACAGAAGAGCAGTACGTGGCTCAGAGCAGAGGAAGAGAAATGAGAAACATCACTGTCTGAATGGGAAGTGGAAACTGACTTTCCGAGACCCGGTACTCTTACGCAAGCTGCACTTCTTTGGGTCTTCTTATCTATATATTTCTCCATCCCTTTTGAAATGTAATTTCATCAGAACCTAGAAGCTCTATCTTCTTTTATGTGTACCAACTTAATAAAAGCTTTTCCTTTTAGCCAGTCATTTATCTTCCAGTTCTCAGCCCAGATTTCCTTCTTCTCATGCCTTAGTATCTGCAAAGAGCAAGCCTCAAGTTCAAAGGGAGGAGTCTCTGCTGTAAAGGATGAGCAGTTCACTGAGACTAAGAGTGCGACTGCGAGTGATCAGTTGAGCAAATCTGCTTCCCAATTTCCTCTGTTTATCCATATATATTTTTAAATACTATATCTCAGGTTTTAACAAAGGCAACACAGAAACAACCGCTAAGTAAGGATAAAAGCATACATATATGAATTTTTAGTTTTCTTTTTTTTTAAGTGTTTATTTATGTATTTGACAGAGAGAGAGGGAGAAAGAGAGAGAGAGAGAGAGAGAGAGAGAGAGAGAGAGAAACACAAGCAGGGGAGGGCCAGAGAGAGAGGGAGACACAGAAACAGAAGCAGTCTCCAGACTCTGAGCTGTCAGCATAGAGCCCAATACAGGGCTCGAACCCAAGAACCATGAGATCATCACCTGAGCCAAAGTTGGATGCTCAACTGACTGAGCCACCCAGGTGCTCCTGAATTTTTAGATTTCTTACAGATAACAAGACCTACTAATGGGCCTGCTATGTTCCCTTTTCAAAATTTCTCTCTCTCTCTCTCTCTCTCTCTCTCTCTCTCTCCACACACACACACACACACACACACACCAAATTTTAACTCTCAGAAGCAAATTGACCCTTAAATTTTGTTTAGAACCCCACATTTATGATTATTCACTACTTGATATTACTCTAGCACTAATATAGAATTTAGTGCAAAACACATCTTTATTAAGATAAAAGATCAGCTGTCTTTAGTCTTATGTTAAATTGTTATTGAAAATGTTACTGGTCCATTCAAAAAATATTTATTTATTTATTTATTTATTTATTATTTTATTTATTTTATTTATATTTATTATTTTATATTTATGATCAGATGTTGGGAACTTGTAATACATAGCCTAATCAATAAGTCTGCTTCAAAACTTAAAAAAATATATTTTTCTATCAAAATAAAGATCTTTAAAGTGATTTTATGCTGCATATAATATGTAAATTGCTCTAAAGATGGAAATTAGCACCATGTCCTAAAATTCTTGAACCAAAGATACTATATTTTTGAAAAATAAAATAAAGTTCAAAATAAGAATAAATGCAATATCCCCCAGAATGATGTGAAAATAGTTAAAAGACTAAAATTCGAAATGCTTCGAATTCTAAAATGTGTGCCAATAATCAATTGTATTCTGTGTGTATGAAAACTCTTCATGATCTAACAATGGTATTGTTTTCTCAAAATGTATCATCATAGTGTGGCTATAGTCTGATCACCTTAGAAGACCAAGTCAGTGCCTACTTTTATGTGAATAATTCATAGAAAATATGGTAAAATATCTCAAAAGATAGCCTTCTGCACGCTTGTGCCACTGTTCATCCAAGTTCAGACTCTTCCTGTAAATAGAGGCATTGCTTTCATTCAGACTTGAATGTGAACTCTGTCTGTAATTATAATAACTATAACAACATCACGGTTCAAATACATTCTCTCGAGAAGGAGTATTGGATTATATATGAATTCTGCTTCGAGATTTCTATTTCAACACACTTCGCTAGCATATTATTTTATGTGCAGCCTTCATTTTTTGATGCATTTCTCTACCCTGCCTATTTTAATTAAATCATCATTGCACTCTGATGTTTTTGCTAATTTTGGATGATGGATCCACCACTGTTTGTTTATAAAGGCTGATTGGAAACAAGGCATTCATTATGTTGTGCCTGATAATTTGTGCACTTCATTATCACAGGGCAGTTGCTGTAGCTGCATCTTTGTTAGGATCAAGTTTTTATAAATACTGTGTTCTCTCTTGATTGATTTTCATCGGCAGCATAGTCTTTATCCTTGTAGTCGCCAAATTCTTGTCATTTCTGCTATCTTACAAAATGCTCTTCTAATACACATAAAATTATGTTTTCAAGAAAACCTGCATCTCAGACATTTCTTTAATAGATCTTTGATCCACAGATACGTTATTTGGGTAAATTAACAAACAGGCTGCTATTCCCACGGAGTATTGCCTTCACTACTACGATCAGCCTCTCTAATGAATTGCTTTACATTTTTTGCCTTGTTGAAATCCAGTTATTTTGAAAACCTTCTCCATCCTTTACATCATCGCAAATTCCACTGTGGAAAAATAAATTCCTACGCGCAGTTCGTGAGAATTTAAGAGAGAACTGTTAACTTTTAAAATAGTTGCCTGTCATTTCAGAAAATATACTGGAGTGCAGGTGAAAGAAATAAGTGAGCTGTGATTTTCTTAGTTCTCTCTCACAGTTACACCATTGAAATTGATATTGATTCTTTTGAATGATACACGAGGAAAACAGTCAAAATCTGGAGAGTCTGCATAAGATACGGGAAAGTAATAACTTGCTTTTCCCTTCTAACCAGATGTATGTATCAAAGCTGGGCCTCGGGAAACACATCCAGACATTTCCTGAATGGCCATCCTCGCAAGAATTCAATGTCCTTTCTTTTTTAATGTTTATTTCTTTTTCTGAGACAGAGAGAGAGAGAGCGTGCTCTAGCGGGGAGGGGTAGAGAGAGAGAGGGAGAGAGAGAATCCCAAGCATGCTCTGAGATATCAGTTCAGAGCCTGTCACAGGGCTTGAACCCCCGAAACATGAGATCATGACTTGAGCTGAAATCAAGAGTCAGACACTTAACTGACTGAGCCACCCAGGCACCCCACCCCAGTCCAATTCATTCTTTTACATGTCACATGTTACTCAATTGCATGATTGAGCCACATTTTTATATTCAACTCCCTTTTGAGGGACAGATAAGTTGTTTTTACACTTTTGGTGTTAGAAAACTATTACTAGAATACCATTCTTGTACATATGTCAAAGAGTTTCTCTCTGGAGAGAGCCAGGAGTGGAATTTTTGAATTTTATACCATATTCCCCTCAATATCACCACATTTCTTTACTCAAGCTCTCCAGATATGGATTCCCGTTTCTTTACGCCATTGTCAAACGTGGTGTTATTAGATTTTTCTTTTTTCCAACTTGATGGGTATAAAATAGTATAGATTATTTATCTTAATTTGCACTATCCCATTTGTGTGGCTAGGCATTTTAGTGTGTTTATTGACTTTCATGATTCCTTTCCAATGATTTAATATTCACTGTCCATTTTTCATCATTTCTGTACTGATTTCTGGGGGTCCTCCATGTATTCTCTGCACCAATCTCTCACCATTTTATATCAAGTACAAATATTTTCTTCCCATCTGTTATGTTTTCACTCTGTGATATCTTTGGTCATATAGATTATCTCTCACATGTTATTTTGAGGATCTGATTAAAAAATGGGAATACTTCCTCCCCCCAGTGGCCTGAGGATTGCCCAGATTTTTTTTTTCACACTTGGTATTGCCACCTGGATCACACAATATTATGTGTTAAACATTTATATGTCAAGTCCCTTTAGGTTTGGATTCTGTTCTACTGGCTTCTTTTTATCTGTCTCCACCAATATATCACTGTGTTAATTACTATGTCCTTATAACTGTAGAGTCCAATCTTACTCATATTCTTTAATACTGTCTAGAGTTTTATATGCCTTCTGCATTCAGTGAAGTTCAGCTTCATGGTAGGGGCACCTGGGTGGCTCAATCAGTTGAGCATCCAACTCTTGGTTTCAGCTCAGCTCATAATCTCACTGTTCATGAGTTCGAGCCCGGCACTGGGCTCTCCACTGACAGCAGGAAGCTGTTTGGGATTTTTCTCTCTCTCTCTCTCTCCCCCTCTCCCTCTCTCCCTCTCTCTCTATCTCTCTCAGTAAAGAAATAAACTTTAAAAAAAGCTTCATGGCGGGGCACCTGGGCGGCTCAGTTGGTTAAGTGTCCAAACCCATGATCTCATGGTTCATGGGTTTGAGCCCCACATTGGACTCTGTGCTGACAGCTCAGAGCCTGGAGCCTACTTTGGATTCTGTGTCTCCCCCTCTCTCTGTCCCTCCCCTGCTCACGCTCTGTCTCTCTGTCTCTCAAAAATGAATAAAACCATTAAAAAAAAAAGCTTCATGGCAAATCATATATGAACATGGTATACCTCACACTAACAACATCTAATTTATGCCATTAAATAAATTTAAAATTTTTCTCCATATAGTTTTGCACATTTTTGTTACACTTTTTCTCTATAATTATCGTTTTACTTATTATCATCTGAGCAATTTTATCTATATTTTCTAGAACACTAGAACACTACTGCTTTGGGAAAGGTAATTTTGTATACAGCAAACTTGCTCAGGTTTTTTATTAGCTTGGACGTTTTTTAGATTCCCTTGAATTTTTTATGTAGACAAGTATATCATCTACAAATAACTTGTGCAAGATCGGATTTATGTTTTTAATGCTTGGAGGGAGCCTACCAGCCATGTGGGCCTGGTTATTTTAATGTGGGAAAGTTTATCACTATTGATTCAATGGCTTTGGTGGCTAGAAATCTATTCAGCTATGTTTGTTTCTACTTGATCCAGTTTTGTTTGATAATATATTTCTAAGATATTATCCATTTTCCCCCCAAGTGGTCGTTTATTAACACAAATTTGTACAGCGTATTTGGGGAGTTATCTATAATTAGGTCTTTTTTTCCTTCCTTATATTTTGCTTCTGTTCAATCGTCTCTGCATTTTCTTGAACACCTTATCAGATGATGTGTCAATATGAATAACTTTTCCAAAGATCCTCTTTATTATAACTACATTCTATTTCATTAGCTTTAACACCTTGTTTATCATAGTCCTTTACCCACTTTCCCCGGATTTATTTTGAGGTGGTTTTCAAAAAAGCTCATTAGTTTTCAGCTTTCATTTTCTAGCTAAACATTTAAGGCTGAAAATCACACTCTGAGTACAGTTTTAACCCTAACATATTTTAATATGTGATATTTTTCATTTGTATTCAGTTCAAAGTATTGTCTGGCTTTCATTATCATGACTTATTGTATCCAAGGGCTACTTAGAAGTGTGTTCTGAAATTACCAACATATAAGACTTCTTCCTTTCTTTGTTCTCGTTTTTTTTATCAGAGAGCATTGTTTCGATGGTACATGTTCTTGGCCAATTACTGTGTTTCACGTTTCCTATATCTTAGCTAGTTCTGTCTTTGTTTAATATAGTTATCTTTAAGACCACTGTTTAAAAGTTTTCCACTATGACCGTACATTAGTAAATTTCTCCGTCTTGAAATCTGCCATTAGGATAAAGTCCAAAACGCTTGCAAGGTGCTGTATGGTCTTGCCACCATTTTCCTTTCCAGCTCCATCTTTGTCCTTCTGGTTTACAGCGCACACTGTAAACATTACACCCTTTCAATTTCCAAATTGTACCGTATTCTTCCCTGCCTCTAAAGCTTTATTCAGGAAGTGTCCCCACCACTGTCATCCGGTTAGGGTTTTTCATTTGCTGACCTCCTAAATCTGAGGAAGGGGCGGGCCCCAGTCAGACACCTGACTCCCTCTGTCATAATATTTCAGCGCTATGCTTTAGTTCCCTTCTCTGTGTGTTTCCTGAAGGTAAGGATAAATTCCATCTGTGCACCGTTGTACATCAGGACATTAAACCAAATACACAGCGGTTCTGCATGGGCGCGCGCACACACACACACACACACACACACACACACACACACATTCAACGACTTAAATTGCAACCCTGGAATCAGCAGATAAAACACAGGGACATGAAAATCTGTTTTCTCATTTTCAAAATAACCACACATCTTTTCTGACAAAAGAAAAAAGACAAAGAACTTTTCTTAGAGGAGAAAGAAATTCTTTCTTGGACTACAGGATTTTAATTACAGTACAGCTTCTCTGGCATCAGCAAGATGATGGCCACCAACTCCACAAAGACATTTGAGAAGGGATATTTTCATCTCTGAAGCTGTACTTCTCTTGAGTATTGACTGATGTCTTTTACGTTTTTAAGATTCTCACCTTTTCTGCTCATTAGAAAGAAAAATAATAATTCTAAGACGGAGAGGTATTTTCTGCATTATCTTGTGAGATTGAAAACCCTTTGCTGTTGGTAATTTTCTTAAATCTAATGGTTTCTTTTATGTATATATTAAAAATTGACAAACACCTTTCTGCATGGTGTTTCATCACCATAATAGCCCAAGCGTTGAGAAAGGTTGGGGCCCTAACTGTGTACTGTTACAACGCACAAAAAAAGACGACAAGAAATCTCATTGCTGACCTCAGCTGGTCAGCCTATTGTACATCATCTTTCTTTTAATTCAGCAACTACCAGATACTGTTTTCCATGTGTCTTATTTTGAGTCATTCTCATTAATTTACTGCCATAATTTATAATCACATTAGAGACCCATAGGTTAATTACAGAATCTTCTGTGTAAAAAACGTATTTTCCTTTCATTCGGTTCAGTAATGTAGCTCTTATTTCACTTAGGATTCTCTAAATTTTCTACTATAGAACTGGTAAGAAGACTGGCCCAGGGTGCCCTATCCATAATTTTATAGGCCTCTTCCTCAACTCTTACCTAATTCCTTTCCAAACTTATGAAATTATTTCTCATAGCTTCTGTATTATATTGCAGTTTCAGTGACCCTCAATTGTTTTGCTGTCGATGGAAAAAATATCTAATATGTTGCATCCATAAAAATCTTCTAACCTTTCGCATAAAGAATTAAGGCCCACAACACTGAATTATGGGAAATGTGTATACTTTGCAATTACCCCCAGGACAGACACAGACATATACAAAATCACTGCTTTCCTATTAAGTTGTAATTATATTATTATAAAAATTTTTTTAATGTTTATTTTATTTTTGACAGAGAGAGACAGAGCATAAGTGGGGGAGGGGCAGACAGAGAGGGAGACACAGAATGCGAAGCAGGCTCCAGGCTCTGAGCTGTCAGCACAGAGCCCGATGCGGGGCTCGAACCCACAAACCGCGAGATCATGACCTGAGCCGAAGTCGGATGCTCAAACGACTGAGCCACCCAGGTGCCCCATAATTATATTATTATTAAATGGAATCTGTCTATAGAAATATCTTCATTGATAGTAGATAAATACATTTTTGTAATACCTGAAAATAATTTCTTCAGTGGCACCCCTTCTGTGGGGGAAAAACACATTGTTTACTTAATATAGGCACTTCTCATATAGAACTAGTTTTCAAAATATAAATTGTGATAATGTGATTAAGGAAGCATTTGCATAATGCAGGCCACTTTTCTTTATATTTTACTAGGAACTTGAGGTCAATATGGAAGTTGAAATCACAACTAGTATCTCTCAAGCAGTGAAAAAAGAGAGTATAAGTGAAATGACTTTTTAAAAATCGATTTATGTTTTATTATAACAACAGGTGATAATGGATTTTTAATCATTATAGTTTTGATGATAGGAAAATTGAGGCCATACTTTTCCAATAAAGCTAGATGCAAAGGCTGGATTTGTTTAGTGATATTTAGGCTTTATAACTTTCTGTTAGACTATTAAAAATAAAAGCAAATCCCTTTATTGTTAAAATTCTTTCAATGTAAAGTAACATTGCGAATGTGAGTCTGAATCAAGAAACTAATCGCTACCACCCTTTATTGTTCTATTGAATAGGAACAAGAGTCTTCTTAGAAAGCAATTCTCGCATTACTAACAGTACTGACTGTGCTTACATTGTAGGGCTTAGTGATTGGAAATACTGGCTTTGGAGTAAATTGCATGGGTTTTAAACCCAAGCTTCATTACATACAAGCTATGTAGTATTGGACATGTTACTTGACCTCCCTCAGCTTCATACTCACCTGTTAAATAGGGATAATAATAATCTATATCTCATAGAGTTGTTATAGGTATTAAATGAGCTAAGCACTGAGTACAATATCTAGCATATGAGTATACAACAATCTTAGTTATTACATCTCTTACAAAATTTTTAATTATAATTTCAATGTAGTCTCTCGTGCCAAAAATATCTAATTGCGGCTTACTTCATAACCGCAGCATTTTAAATAAAATGTCATCTATAAATTCTGATAAAATTTGGAATCAGCTCCTTATAATTTTTTATCTGTTGTTTCTCTTTTCAATCCTCTTTTTTGTTTTTAAATGAGTGGGTGCTTAAAGTTCTCCACAGATGCTGCTGCAAAATATGGTGTTAATAAAGAAGAGGAAATTACTATTAAAAATTACTATTAAAAATCCGGTTGTTTGTGGACACCGTGCAGAATAGTGATGGCCCTTCCCACACACTCCCAAAATTTGGTTCAGATGTGGACTGAATGCCCCGCACGTACCAAGAAGGTGTGAAGCATAATGAAAGTTTCTGAGAGCAGGGCAGTCTTCCCAAGCAGGCCCCAGAATGTCTTCAGGAAAAAGAGAAAGGAGACTGGCTTGGCTTTTGTTGTGATCAGTGGGTGAAGCTGGGTGAGGATTCCCATATGCACTATTTGAACTTCCCACCAGGCTCTAAAGGAGGAAGCAACAGGCTTTCTTATCAGCTTTCCCAGATATGGAGCAAAGGGGAAAGGGAAGCATTGGGGCTTCAAACCCTCAGCAGAGAAATATCAAAAATGGAGTCTATTACATCAGTAACTCGAGACCCTAATTTTGCGAGGGAAAAAAAAATCTAATGAATAAAATTTTCTCAATTTTATTTTTATGCCATAATTTTTCATAAATAACTTCCTCTACTATCTTAAAATAGAATCCCTTTTTTTAAAATTTAGAACAAAGTTATATACGTGGTGAATGTCAGTTGGATATGTCGAGATTTATGGGATTCTATGAGGTGTGCCATATTTCTTGCGCACTCTGCCGTTTAAATAGGATTGAGAATCATTGAACCAGGTAAACTATTAAGCAAATTCCTCCTAATTTATTTACTTAGTCATTTGCCAACATTACAAATAAAGCAAAATTTGAGGAAATGCTGAAAAGAGAATGGAGCTCAGTCCAAATAAGAGTTGGAAATATTGGGATGTCTGGGTGGCTCAGTCGGTTAAGCATCCGACTTTGGCTCAGGTCATGATCTCACAGTTTGTGGGTTCAAGCCTCATGTCAGGCTCTGTGCTGACTGGTCAGAACCTAGAGCCTGTTTCAGATTCTGTGTCTTCCTCTCTCTCTCTGCCCCTTCCCCTCTCTCTCAAAAATAAACATTAAAAAAAAATTTTTTAAAGAGTTGGAAATACTTAAAATGGAATACATAATCTTCACTGTTTTTCTTGAAATGACAAGAGTTAGGGACCAGTGTGGATGGACTGAAGAAACCAGGCCAAAGAACTAGTTTTTTGTATTGAAACATGGGAAGATTCTTAGACTGAGTTAGAGCTCCACATCCTTATATATTGGGTAGGATGCCTGGAAAAACCCAAGTGTTCATTCTCTTCTGCCCTGGCATGGCACAGGTCACAAACAGATGGAAGCTGGCACATTTCAGCAGCCTTGGAGACTTCTACTGGTTAAGAGTTGGCTGCTAGAACATATGGACACTGCGGAGAGAGCCAGCCCCACAAACCAGAGGGTGACGGAAATGGAAGGATCTGCGTTTGTGATTTAACAGACATTTATACATGGATTCTGACAAAAATAAGGCAATATTATTAAGGTTACCTGGATATATGTAAATGGGCATTTATTACAGTTTCCCTAAGAGTTAAAAAAGTTGGATACAACTCTATTTTGATATTTTGGAAGATAGTCTCTTCCAGCATTCTAATTTTACTCTCTTTTAAAACAGTTCTAGTAGGTAAAATAACAAATCTATGTAGGAATGGTTTATGAATAAAATTGGAGGCAGGCAAAAAGTGTTTATGATTGATAGCCAAGTCTGAAATAATTATTTCTCTCTTTGCCAGTGGCTTAATCTAAGCTGTCTGGTTATTCTAAAATGAGTACATGATTATAGTTACCTATGGCATCTATTTTAAATCCAAGAACTGTTAAGACATGAACTCTAGGTGAATGCCTTTCTGTTCTGCATTTGAGCCTGTAATCCTTGACTAACCAAAGGGATCAAGGTTTTGATAGAAGGGTAGACTTTACATCTTTGAAAATGGGATGTTGGAGGATGCCCAAAGAAAAGGAACAGGAGACAGAATCACCCAGAAAGCAATTTTGACCAAAGGATAAGCCTTGGCATGAAGGAAGAACAAGCTTCTGGAGTTACGTGAAGAAGTCTATCTCGTTTATCATGGAATGCCTACACATGGGATTCAATAGCTGTCATGGATAAAAGGAGAGAGTCTGGAGGGAAACCCAATAAAAGCAACAGTGCACCTGAATGCAAGGCTTAATTTCTGTACTATATTGTGGCCTGTGTGAAAAAGAAGTTGGAAAACATGCTTGAACAAGATTCTGTCCACAATCTGAAGCCAATATTTGTAGTTTTGCTTGGATTAATATTTCTGCCTACTTAGAGGACGATCGTCTATATTTATCCTCTTTAATTCTATTTGTGCTGTCATATATGTCTGATGCTTCAGCAAGATCTAGCATCATGGAACCAATTCCAGGATTTTGAGCCCACAAACAAGAAGAACACCTAGCAACTACACTATCTCCTTTGGTACGCTATTTCATTTATATTACATTCTGAATTGCATGTGAATTCCTGAATTGCTTCCCTGAAGTCCTGAGTAGGTTGGTGGGTGCTTAATGAGGTAGAGATGTATTGGTTTCACCATAAAGACTATTTAGCACTATAAGGAAAGAAATTGCGGCTTAACCAAATATGGTGGGGGGAAAAAAAACCAATATTTATACTGGAAGAAAAGACAACTAATTATTGTTGAGGGAAAAGAAGAAACCCAGTCAAAACAAGACAGAGAGGGAAGAAATTATCAAGGCACAGTACTTCAGTACTCAAATTTGTCAAGGGATGAAGGAAAGCAACCATGCCAAGCCAAAATGTCTTGCTGAATTTTTCTAGCCCAGGCGTGAAGATGTTCTAGGCAGAATTCAAGGAATGCCATGGTTGGGGGGGGGGGGTGGCGGCGATGGCAGAGGAAGATGTCCCTGACACAAAGATCAAGTGTGTTAATTAAAAGTAAAACAAGGAAATACCATTTGTAAAAGTGGTTTAAAAAAAAATAATAGCTAGAATAGCCTGGAGCATAAAGGAAATGGCAGTTTAGCGTTCTGCTTATAAGCCAGTTGCATGACTTTTTGCCATAAATATTGAATGATTTCAAAATGTACATATTCCTTAAACCAGTAATTCTGGTTCTAGGAAATTTTCCTGAGGAAATTATGATAAATGGTAAGAAAGATTTATCTACTAGAATGATCACCTCAGCACTATTTATAATAGTGAAAAATTGGATACAGCATAAATGCTGAATGATAAGTGATTGGTTCAATAAATTATGACACATAATTATGCACAATTTGGAGATATAATTCATTGCCACATCCATAAAATGGACTATTATGGAACAATTAAAAATCATACTGGAGGAAATTATTGAATCATATAAAAATATTCCAGATATCAAATGAAATGAAGAGAATTATCTAATTTTTAGGTATATAATTTTCATACACACTTAAACTAGCTACAAAATACAATTTTAAGCAATTATTTCTGGAAGATTAGAGTAGAGTTTTTTTCATTTTTCTTCTCCACGTGTTAGTATATTTCCTATAACGCTACAATAAATATGTGACTTTTAGTAGCGGAAAAAAAATTTAATGAGCATTTTTAAAAAGTTACAGAAGAACAATACTACATGATTCCACTTATATGAAGTATCTAAAAACAGTCTCTTTAAAAAAAAACAGTTTGTAAAGCTTATTTGTTTATTTTGAGAGAGAGAATGGGGGGGCAGAGAGAGGGAGAGAGAGAATCCCCAGCAGGCACCATGACCAGTGAGGTTCTGAAGGAGGCTTGATCTCACAACCCTGAGCAGAGATCAAGAGTCACATGCTTAACCGACTGAGCCATCCAGGCACCCCTGAAACATTCAGTGTCTTGAAGCAGAAAGTGGAACATGGTTACCAGAGTCTGGGATTGTGGGGGAGAAGTTGTTGTTCAACAGGTATTAAGTTACAGCTATGTGAGACATAAGCTCTAGAGATCTGCTATATAACATTGTGCTTAATAATACTGTACACTTAAGTTTTTGGTTAAGAGAGTAAATCTCATGGTATCTGCTCTTTTTAAATTCTTTTTAAGTTTATTTAGTTTTGAAAAAGAGAGTGAGCAGGGGAGGAGCAGAGAGAGAGGGAGACACAGAATCTGAGGTAGGCTCCTCGCTCTGAGCTGTCAGCCCAGAGCCCGATGCGGGGCTCGAACCCACGAACCGTGAGATCATGACCTGAGCTGAAGTTGGAGGCTTAACTAACTGAGCCGCCCCGGTGCCCCTCGTGTTATCTGTTTTTATTACACAAAATGATACTGAGAGGATTTCTGCTTCCAGCAAAGGTAAAGTAAGAGGAAACAGACTAATTCCCCTGCCTGTAGTAACTAAAAATTAATACAAACAGGTAATACCATATATAAAACAACAGTTCTCAAGATATTCGATACCAAGTAATAAAAAAACAACACACCACCACAACAACACAGTGATTCCTAAGTGAGGTGAAACAAATGAGATGAGACATAGAGCTATTCCAGATCACCAGCTCCATGCAGGGAGCTTCTAGGCCACTGTGCAGAGAGGCAACTCAGGCAGAGCACCGCAGATATCCAGGGTTGATAAATGGAGATGAGGTGTCCAGAGTTCATAGAATGAAAACTGGAGGGGAGGGAGCTGCAAGACAAGTCTGAGGTCTTCAGAGCATTCCAAGCATCTCCTTGGACTATTCAGCCAGGCACTGCTCAGCCCATGCATGGAAAGGCACTACACGAGCCTGGGAAATGGCCATACAAAAAGATGAGAGGAAATAATCCCTGGTGCCCACGCAAGGAAGGAAATAGTTCCTGCTCCCACAGTCAAAGTAGAAAACTTCCTAGCTCATGAGGAACTGGACAAAAGTCCTCAGGAATGTTTTGCCGCATTGATGGGGCAGGCTTCAGACCAGACTACAGGTTATTCTTATCCCATATGATAAAGCTTAAAAGCAAGACCCAAAAGGATCAAACTGTTTCCTAGTAACTGAAATGTGTCTCAGAACAAAGCTGAAGAATATTTGTAAGACTAGAAAAAAATACTAATCAACTAGGTAAAATTCATAATGTTAGGCACCTACCTTAAACATTGCCAGACATGCAAACACGTAGGAAAAAAATGACCGATAACAAAGTGAAAAGTAACTTAAAGCAGGCTCTAAAATGAAGCAGATGATAGAATTAGAGGGGAAAAAATGTTATTATAATGGTATTCCATATGCTCAAGAAACTAGAGAAGAAAATATAAGTAAACCCATAGCATATATAAAAAGAACCAAATCAGACTTCTAGAGGTGCAAACTACAGTATCTGGAAAAACAACAACAACAAAATAGCTGGGTAGAATTAACATTATTTTAGACATAGCAAAATACATTCATTAACCTGAAAACACAGAACAAACAGTATATAAAATAAAATGCCAAGGGAATAAAGACTGAAAATAAAAAAGAACAGAAGATCAGCATATAATCAAGCTATAGGACAACTACAAGCAACCTTATATAATTAGAGTCCCCAAAAGAGAGTAGAAAAAAGAACAAACAAAAATATTTGAAATAATGGTCTAGGGGTTCTAAATTTGATGAAAATCATAAATCAATATATAAAAGAAGTTCAGCAAATACCAAACACAAGAAATGTGAAGAGAACTACATTAAGGCACCTTGAAATCAGGCTTCTTAAAACCAGTGACAAAGAGAAACCCAAAAGCATCCATAGAAAAAGGACAGATCATTTGCACTTCACAAAAATGTTAACAATATATTATGGAGCTTATAATATATATCACAGAAAAACTTATTACAATAACAGCATAAAAGTCTGAAGGGATAAATGGAAGCATTTGGTGAAAGTTTCCTATAGAATTTAAATGACATAAGGGGTGCCTGGGTGGCTCGGTCGGTTAAGTGTCCGACTTCAGCTTAGGTAATGATCTCACGGTCCGTGGGTTCGAGCCCCGCGTCGGGCTCTGTGCTGACAGCTCAGAGCCTGGAGCCTGTTTCAGATTCTGTGTCTCCCTCTCTCTGTGACCCTCCCCTGTTCATGCTCTGTCTCTCTCTGTCTCAAAAATAAATAAACATTAAAAAAAATAAAAAATAAATAAATGACATAAGATCACTTGTAGACAGACTGTGATAAGTCAAAGAAACCACTAAAATTGCATACACACAAAAGTTATAGTTAACCAGCCCAAACTGGTGATTCATGACATCAAAAAAACACTAGTCTGAAAGTAAACAAAAATAGGAGGGAAAAGGAAACCAAGAATAGGTAAAACAAGTAGAAAACAAGTAATATGACAGGCTCAAAAATCATGTGTTCTCGCCACACACACTCACAAAAAAGCCAACTTTGTGAGATCATGGATCTCTTAATTAACTGGATTTTTGTAGATACGTCACAATGTATATGTACATTAAATCATCATATTTTACACCTTAAATGCAGCCAGTTTTTATTTGTTAATTATAGTCAAGAAAGCTGGGAAATTAAAAAATCACGCCTACATGCAAATGGTATGAACAGAGCAGGCATAAAGTATCAAAACAGATGAAAAGGAAAAATCCAACTATATAATGTGTATAAGAAAACATATTTTAAAATATAAAACAAATAATCTAAAAGTAAAAAGATGCAAAAAAGATACGCGGAATTTTTTTTAAAGCTGATGGTCTTATGTTAACAGAGAAAATTGATTTAGTCACAAGAACATTAATAAGGCTAAAGAAGGTCAATTCTTAATGATAAAAGGGAACATTCATCTAGAAGACATAACCCTTTAAACATTTGTGCATCTAATAACAGAGCTTCAAAATACATAAAATAAAAACGTATAATTCCAAGGAGAAACAGAAAACCTACTATTACAGTCAGAGATTTACATACTATTGTCTCAACAACTAATAGAACAAATAAACAGAAAAATCAGTAAAGATATAGAAATCTTAAATAGCAACAGACAGCTTGACCTGATTTATTGACATTCACAACACCCCACCAATAAAGCACACCTTTTTTCAAAAACACATAGAACATTTACCAAGGAAGAACATAGTCTAAGAGGAAAACAGGTATCAATGAATTAAAAATGGTTCAACTCATATACAAAGCATATTCTCTGAACACAATGAAGTAAATTATTAATCCATAACAGAAAGATTACTTGAAATCCTCACAGATTTGGAAATTCTATAACACTTTTAAATAACTATAGATGAAAGAAGAAAACAGAAAAAAATAGAAAGTATTTTGAATTAAATGAAAATGACAAGAGGATATGTCAGAATTTTAGAGATGATGCAGCAGGTAAATGGCTACAATAACTACAGTTATGTTAGCAAAGAAGACAGGTTTCAATGCAAAGATCTTATCTTCCACTTAAAAAACATAGAAAAAGTAAATCAAACTAAACCTAACCCCAACAGAATAAAGAACATATAAAAGAATTGGAACCAAAATCAGTAAAATAGAAAAAAAAATTATGCCAAAAAAAAAAATCAATGAAACCCAAACCTGGTTATCTCAGAAAACCAATAAAATTGACAAAAATCTGCTACAATGATCAGTAAAAAAAGAGAAAACATACAAATTACCAATAATGGGAATAAAAGAGGTGATATGACTCCTGAGTCTATAGATATTAAAAGGATAATCAGCGAATAGGATGAACAACTTTGTGATAGTCATTTTGACAAGTTGAGTGAAATTGACAAAAGTCCTTGAAAGGCAAAAACCACCAAAGCTCAATGAGGAAAAAATAGGTATCTAAACAGTCCTATCGCTTACCTATACTAAATTTGTAGTTAAAAACCTTCCCAAGAAGAAAACTCCAGGTTACTCCCTCTCTCAGACATAGATACAAAAGAACTTAACCAAAATTTTAGCAAAATGACCTTTAAAATATGAAAAGGTAATCCATCATAAGCAAGTGGGATTTATTCCAGGAATGTAAAATTATTTGAATGTTCAAAAAGTACTATTGATTTTCAACAAGCATGGGAAGGCAATTGAGGGAAGAATAATATTTTCAAAAAATTGTATTGGAAATACTGAATATCCATATAAAAAGGCAGAAAAAAACAATTCTAATTCATACCTTGTATCATATCCAAAAATTAACATAGCATTGATCACAGACCTAAATGCGAAGCTTAAGACTATATACCTCCAGAAGAAAACTAGCATAAGGTAATAATATTTTGATCTTGAGTTAGGCAAAGATTTCTTAGATATAAAACTGAAAGCATAATACAGAAAAAAAAAACAATTAATTAGACTTCATCAAAATTAAGGACTTCTGTCCTTTGAAAGAAAATTTTAGGTGCAGGGGAGGCACCTGGGCAGCTCAGTTGGTTAAGCGTTTGACTCTTGATCTCAGCTCAGGTCATGATTTCATTGTTCCTGGGATCAAGCCCCATGTGGGGTTCTGTGCTGACAGCATGGAGCCTGCTTTGGATTCTCTCTCCCCCCCCCCCCCACTCTCTCTCTCTCTCTCTCACCCCTCCTCTGCTTGCACACTCTCTAAATAAATAAATAAACATTTTTCCCTCAGTTTTTTTTAAAAAGAGAATTTTAGGAAAATTAAAAGATCATTTATAGTCTAGGAGAAAATATTTGCAAATTATATATCTGATAAAGGACTTCTACCCAAAATGTATAAAGAATTCTCAAAGCTCAATAATAAATCAAACAACCCAATTTTTAAAAAATGGGTAAAATATTAAAAAAAAAACTATTTCACTAAAAACGACATTGATGGTATATAAGCACATTAAAAACATGGTCAACATCCATTAGGGAAATGCAAATTAAAACATTAAGGTGAGGGGCGCCTGGGTGGCGCAGTCGGTTAAGCGTCCGACTTCGCCAGGTCACGATCTCGTGGTCCGTGAGTTTGAGCCCCGCGTCGGGCTCTGGGCTGATGGCTCGGAGCCTGGAGCCTGTTTCCGATTCTGTGTCTCCCTCTCTCTCTGCCCCTCCCCCGTTCATGCTCTGTCTCTCTCTGTCCCAAAAAATAAATAAAAAATGTTGAAAAAAAATTAAAAAAAAAAAAACAAAAACAAACATTAAGGTGAAACTTCTACACATCTGTTAAAATGTCTAAGATTTAGAAAACTGACCATGGCAAGTGTTAACAAGGATGTAAAAAAAAAAAAAAAAAAAAACAGAACTCTCTCATACACTGCTAGTGGTTATGTTAAATGGTAAATGGTACCAAACACTTAGGAAAACAGTTTGGTAATTTCTTAAAATGTTAAATATACAGCTACCATATGATCCAGTCATTCCATTAGTAGCTATTTAGTATATAAAAATGAATTACATGTTCACCTAAAAACGTATTCACATTTTTGTATCCTTTGGATAAACACCTAGTATTGCAATTGCTGGAATGAAGGGGCACATGCACCCCAATATTTATAGCAGTGCTATCAACAATAGCCAAATTATGGAAAGAAACCAAATGTCTATCAACTGATGGATAAAGATGTGATATATATATACATGTATATATGTGTATGTATATATATATACACACGTATATATATACACATATATACATGTGTATATATATGTATATATACACACACATATATATGTATATACATATATATATGTATATACACACATACAGACACACACACAAAATAGAATATTACTTGATGATCACAAAGAATTAAATCTTGTCATCTGCAACAACGTGGATGGAACTAGAGTGTATTATGCTAAGGGAAATAAGCCAGTCAGAGAAAGGTATCATATGATTTCACTCAAATGTGGAATTTGAGAAACACAACAGATTTACATAGGGAAAGGGAAGAAACAGTAAGATTAAAACACAGAGAGAGGCAAACCATAAGAGACTCTTAAATACAGAGAACAAACAGAGGGTTGCTGGAGGGGAGGTTGTGGGGGGTTGGGTTAAATGGGCGATGGGCAGTAAGGAGCGCACTTTCCGGGATAAGCTCTGGGTGTTATATGTAAGTGATGAATCAGTGGGTTCTACTCCTGAAACCAATACTATACTGTATGTTAACTAACTTGAATTTAAATAAATACATTTTAAAGAGCTTATTTACAAATATTCAAATCCACTTTCGTGGTAATAGCCAAAAAACTGGAAATAACCCAAATGTCCATCAACAGGTGAATGGAGAAACAAATTGTGGAACAGATGTGTATTCCATACCTTGGAAAACAACTCAGCAAAAAAAGGAAGGAACTAATGATACCAATGATACACATAATGAACGCGAATGAATCCCCCAAATAATTATGCTCCATGGGCGGGAAAAGGCAAAAAACCCATACATATCATATGATTCCATTTATATAAAATTCTAGAAAATACAAAACAATCTGGAGTGATAGTAATCAGTCCAGTGACTGCCTGGAGAGGAGATTTAGAAGGAGGATGGATAGATTACAAAGGGGTACAAGGGAACTTTCGAGTTCCTTCATTCATTACTTAATTATGGTGACTGTTGCCAGGGTATATACATATGTCAAAACTTCCCAAGTGGTACACTATTCTCTATGTTAGTTATTATGTGCTAAATATACTTTTTTTTAAGTTTATTTTATTTATTTATTTTGAGAGGGGGAGAGGGAACACGAGCAGGGGAGGGGCAGAGAGAGAGAGAGAGAGAGAGAGAGAGAGAGAAAGAATCCCCAGCAGGCTCTGCTGCCAGTGCAGAGCCCGACATAGGGCTTGAACTCATGAACCGGGAGATCATGACCTGAGCTGAAGTCAAGAGTCTGATGCTTACCAGACCAAGCCACCCGGGCACCCCTATATGTTAAATATATTTCAATAAAGCTGTTAAAAATGTCACTGGACACTAATTTCGCTTAAAATAATTGCATTATTGTGACCAGTCCAGAATGCTGACAATTAATACATTTATTACACACTTATTTACTGAAGATTTAATAAGTGCCAGATAAAATTTGTGAATCCAAATAGGAAAAAAGCCCTTGCCCTCAGGACACTCACAGTCTACTGGTGGAGGTCAAATGTAGACACACAATGTGTTGAAGTCAGTTCTACAGAAGAGGCGTGCAGGAAGTGAGAGAGGAGGGATAAAGGGAACATGGAGCCAACCAGACAAGGCTTCCACGAAGATGAGACACTTGAGCATCCTGATCTCGGAAGATTAGAGGAAGAGGGGAACCACATGAACCAAGGCACATGGTCAGAAGCAAGCATGATGCAGTGAGGGGGAGAGAGAGTCCGTGGAGATGAACCGAAGAGTAGGCCAGATCAGAAAGGCTTTTGTGTGCTCCAATTTTATCCCACCGGCTATTAAGAGTTAGTTAAGGGATTTAAAGGGAAAGCAATGACATTACCAAATTTGCATTTTAGACAAATCACTTTGGAAGCTGTGTGGAGGGCCGCCACGAGGAAAATAAACCTGGATGCAATTTGCTCAGGTGGAGAACACTGCCGTGGGCTCAGCGCACAATGGTGACTGCTTCAACAAAGAGACTCTTCAACAAAGAGAGTGTGGAAAAGAGAGTTTGGATTCCATTAACATTTTGGAGGAAGGGTCTATAGATAATCAGACCACTGCTGGTGAAGGAAATGAAGGCTACTTTGCTACAACCAGGCATCTGATTTGGGCAATCTGGTGAATGGTGATGCTATTCATTTAAGCGAGGACACATAGCAGGTTCAAAGGGAAAAAAATTAGTTCCGTTTTGGAAGTGTTGAATTGGACACACGTTTGGGATATCTACATGGATGTGTTTTAATAAGCAAGATTCTAGATACATCTCAGAGCTCTCAGAACTCAGCAAAACTGATGTGTCTTGTTAGAAACTCCACTCACTCCTATTGACAATATTCATATTCTAGCAAAAGAAATAATAGTCACCATTTGCTGAGCATTTCTTTACACTAGTTATTGGGCTAAGCACCTCACACACATTATTCTAAGTAATCCACACAGAAAATCGATGTCAGTATTTTCTACTTGTGCTACTTAGGAGGAAAGTGAGGTCTGTCAGGGTTATGTAATTTGCCCAGAAACACATTATGTTGCAGCAGGGTTTCTTAACAACTGTAGAATGCCAGAATCCTATATTTTAAAGGTGTTCCAAAAAGAGCAGCATGTAGCTGTGCCCATAACTCACCCCGTGCATAACTCACCAAAGAGCCTAGAAGTAAAAATAATCCTGAGGAAAAGCCCCTTGTCTTTAGAAATCAAGGGGAAACAAGGTGAGGAACAACCATAACATGAATCCAACATCCAAGCCCAGGTGACCAGGAGGCAATCATTTGTCAGTTACCCATGTTTCTACTTTATATTTTCAGATATGACTATTTAGCCCAACTGGTTTCATATCTCGGTCCAACTTTTTTTTCTTGCATTGAATTATAGACTCATGGAAAGTAATGACTTAGCAGTTCAGCACTTTTCCAAGAGACTTGCCACATGAACAATAAATAGCCTTAAGTCTGTCTCTTATGGGCCACATGATCTTAGGCAAGTCATTGAATCTCTTTGAGCGCCATTGTTCTCATAATTTAATGGGAATAATCCAGCCACGCTATCTACCGCAGCAGACTCGAGTTCAAAAATACATATTAAAATACATTGAAAACTATAAAGCACAAGTAGAACTGTAGAGAAGCATATCAACTTTTGTTTGTTTCCTCCTCTACAGTGTCTAGGTGACCTTCTATGTATAGTTTTCAAGGACAGATGTAAGACTCAAAATTATCCGGTGCGATTTATTCCCTAATTTTGCTTTCCCTTGAAAAGACTCTGAGAAATTGCCTGTACTTTACAAAACAAAGAAAACGCTATTTTCTTTTACCTACAAAATTGCATAGTTTCCATCTCTCAAACCATTGCTCAAAATCCAGTTATCAGTCTGTCTTCTAAAGTTAAGTTTCTTGCATAAAAATGAATCTGATACACCACTCCCTACAACCCAAACACTAGTATATTTCTCTATATAGTCCGTGACTGTATTTGGTAATGAGATGTAATGTTGAGCTATGGAGCTCTTAGAGACCTTGGTTCATTAACAGCTCCATTTATTAGTGATGTAACTTTGGTCAAATGACATCGCTCCATCACTTCATTCCCTCGTCTGTAAAATGACACGAATAATAATGTTTGACTCATAAGGTGCTGAAGATTCAATGCGATAAACAACATAAAAATTATTATGGTGTCTGCCATAAGTAAGAGCGCAATAAATATCAGACAGTATTGTTCATTAACGTCATTGGTATGCATTTTCCATGTGCACAGGAAACTGCTGCCTGACTACATGTCTCTATTTTTTAAATCTCTATCTTTTCTTCCTCCTCCTATCTTCCTTATATCTCATAACCTCATATCATCATTCAGTAATAATGTCTTCTTGTTGTTACGTGTAGTCTGTTCCTAAATGACTTTCAACCCAAAAGGAAACGGAAGCATTCTGCAACCAGACTATTTTTTAAATGGAACTCACTAGCGATTTCCTTTGTGCATCATACCTCCACTAACATAGAGATATCCTGGCCATCGAGCCTTCTCGATAATTCTGAGATACCTGAGCATGATCTACAGGTCTTCAAAGTTTTAATGCTACCCTTATGCTCCTCCAATTTGCAAGACCAGATCATGCCTCCTTGTGTTGCTCTAATTTGCTGTCGCAACAACATCCAGTGAATACTTTAGAAGTTTTAGGAAATTTTATGGAACTGTGCCCATGTAATTATGCAACTATATTCTTATAATCATTGCATAATTTGATCTTTTATACCTCATTTTCCCACAGCCTAATCTTTGCTTCAATCACGCGGCCTTTGCTACCACTTTCTTCCTCAGCCTTGCAGGCACAGAAATTTTATTTGGTCAGTATACCCACAGTGGCTCTACTTCTCAGGAAGAGATTCACTTTCTCCAGGCTCACAAGAATGGATCTAGAAAGCTAGAGTCATCATTTACTAGTTTCCAAGGAAAATATCCCTATGGCATAGATCAGAATACTGGCATTAACACGATCATCACATTCTCTGGTTGATATTCTATGTGGGGAAGGGAAAATCAGATGCCATGGAGAGATTATTTTCACAGCTACAGAGCAAACCTGAAGTTTCATGACCAGAACATTATCTCACTCAGCAGATTTACACAGGCAGCAACAGAGCAGTCAAAGCTGCCTCAACAAGCAGGGCGTCAAAGTAGTAAAAGTCAGAGAAATCAAATGGTTAAAAAGAACAGAGGAAAACCCTTCTACATGGGACCTGAGTTTCTGACATTCAGCTGACAAAGGTTTCCTCTCCCATGGACAGTGTTTTAATGAGCCTAGCTGAAGAATTCTCTCTCTCTCTCTCTCTCTCTCTCTCTCTCTCTCTCTCTCTCATTCTCTTTCCTTAGTTGGTCCTCCTACTTGGGGACATACTCTTTCTTTAATTGTATTAAAACATGCAACTTAGAGTATCATTGTCTCCTTACAGCAATTGGCATTTTTCTACTCTGACCTGATATCTATAGATTTTATTGTTTAGCTCCATAAATGTAATTGTACTTCCTTCGTATAATTCCTGGGGAAAGAATCATTTAAATTTTGGTAAAGATTCCAAATCATAAGAGTCCAGACTGAGAATATTAGACACCTCACAGGAATGTTTTCTTTCATAAGAAATAAATTACACTAAAAAAATTACACTCACACACACACACACACACACACACACACACACACACATCACACGAATGTTTTGGCATAGAAACAATAAGTCAAAAACTGAACTATGAAAGGAATCCATTTTGGGTTGGGGGCATTTCTCTAAGAACATTCCTGGCCTCTATCTGTCTTTGACTCATTCTACTCCTAGGGAAGTAGTCTGACTTTTCTGACTGGTAATTTATGAAAAAACAACTACTTAGGCATACTCAGTTCTACATTATCTTTCATCCTTTTGGGAGCAACGTTACCTCCATGTCTAAGCCTTTGGTCTAGCTAACCAAGAGTGTAAGAGTAGGCACCTGCTTAATTTTGGGGTTTGGAAGAGAAAGACACTTTACTAACAGAATTGGTCCTGCCCTGAAACTTGGATTCAGTGAATGTGTTGTTTTACCCTTATTTACTTCTAATTTCTCGACTTGCTCATAAACGAGGTGGAAGATGGCCATACAATTTGCCAGCCCATCCCTTGGAAATTGCATATCCAGTTGAAGGCTAAATTATTAGTACTGTTAATGCATAAGCCTATGAACTTCAGGCTCCTGAGCAGCCACCTTTGGATGAACAATTTACTCTTCAGTCTAGAGAAGATGCTAAATTATTTGTTTAAAAATGTTTCATAGGCCCATGCACACATTTTTCTAAGATAGAGCAGTGCAAAGCTCTCCACATACCGTTTTAAGCACTAATATGTTTCTGAGATCACACAGGTCTGAGAGGACGTGCTTTCCCTTCCCAAAGACATCCTTAAGCCAGACACTGTAATTAATTCTTTGGGGGCAATGTAGTGAGGGAAGACTCCTGGGACCATTTTCACTCTACCACCAGCTTTTGTGTGAAAGGTGAGATGTGTTTAGCTCCAAGTCTCAATTATTCCTGCTTTCTCTCTAGTTGCCTACATCAGGTCATGCTGCTGGTACCAGAATCGTTTTAGGACCCTCATGCAACAGTGAAGATAAAGCACAATAGAATTCTCTTCTTTTTAATGAGAAGGCTTTTCCAAACTTGACAAAACAGTACTGTATGACCACTTGATTTTAGTCTTTATGAAGTAAATGTATTCCCAATCAATTCCCTCTGTCCGTAAGTAGATTTAGCTTTTCATTAAGATTTGTTAGGATAGTGATATTCAGTATTTGCCGAGTCTCCTGGTAAGACACTGAATTTATTGGCTACCTTTCCATCTTCTTTCAAGGCTGTTCAGCTTCAGCAAACAAATTTTAAAAAGTCATTTTTTCACTGAGAGAATGATGTTGACTCCTTGTTAGAATTCTGATTACGCCGTACAGCCTTTAAAGGTAAATTTCAGAAGTAGATATAGTTGCCAAAATCTCTCTCATTTAATTT
The DNA here is from genome assembly GCF_016509475.1 of Prionailurus bengalensis. Classification (NCBI taxonomy): domain Eukaryota; kingdom Metazoa; phylum Chordata; class Mammalia; order Carnivora; family Felidae; genus Prionailurus; species Prionailurus bengalensis. The sequence goes on along the minus strand of NC_057343.1, from coordinate 30,616,128 downwards.
GACTCGGGTGTTATTTTTTTAAAAAATACTAATTCCTTCTCCTCAGATCTCTTTGACATTCAGAGAACTACCATATCAAGTGGTCAAGTGGTTGAATGAATCCTTTGAGTGGCAACCTCATCAAAAGAACATAATCAGGAAAATCATCACTGACTCTTCCCCTTTGGAACACTCTGTAAAGGATGATAAAATATGGGAGGCATTTGGAAAGTGAGTCATAGCCCTGGACTTTCTGGATGGCGAAGAGAACCCTTGTTCATTGTTGACCCCAATCAGGCATGTAATAACCTAGTTAACTTCAGAAAGTTAAATAGTTCATTCAGTACCTACTTTTGGCAACCTGACTTGGGTTCTTTCAGGGGTTAGGCTATGTGCATCAAAACTGGAACTCAGGCTGAGAACAAACTGAGAGTTGATGGGGGGTGGGAGGGAGGGGAGGGTAGGTGATGGGTATTGAAGAGGGCATCTTTTGGGATGAGCACTGGGTGTTGTATGGAAACCAATTTGACAATAAATTTCATATATTAAAAAAAACAAAATAAAATAAAAGTTAATGCCATACAAAAAAGAGGGAAGGACCCCTGTTCTAAAGGAAGAGATCATCAACATAAATACTATCAAATAAAATTTGTGTTATTTTATTGGAAATAATTAATTAATTAATTAATTAAAAAAAACCTGGAACTCAGGAAATGACAGACTCCCGCAATTCTGCTTCAAGATTCCAGGCATCTAACTGCCATCACTTAAAAATCTCTCCATATCCTCAGTTAGCGGAACTTTGGGGAAATAACCAGTTTGAAAAAAAAAAGCATCAAGATAGTAAGCTATCATGTGCAATATTGTTGTAACTTTAGACTGACCTTTATAACAGAAGAAGCAGATCATGTGTGCTGCTAAGGCTTGAGAGTTAAAAAAAAAAAAAAAGTAAAGAAGATCTGTAAGGAAGGAGGACAGCATAAACTTCAACTGGAGGTGAAGTCAGCAGTAGATAAGCTCTCAAAATGCCTTCCCCTGCAGGGCAACACTGCCTCTATATCACTGAAGTTGATTCCAAGACGGCTGTGTTTCTTTTTTTTTTTTTTTTTTTTTTACTCAGGAGTCTACTTTTTTCAGGCTCTTTGAAATCTTTGAGATAGCACTGTCAGCAGTAGATGAGATGAAGATTTACAGCTGGTGTCAGCAGCATATTAATGCCTCTGTGGTCTGTCGTGTCTTATGAGTTTCCACAGTGGTTCCACATAAATTCTGACTTAAGACATGTTAGGATGGAGTAGTCCTTGGGGATACTGGAGATAAGTCCCGTAAGTCAGATAGAGAAGGAGGAAAACAGGCAAAACATAGGGTTCCATAGTAGTCCTTATAGCCTCTTAAGGGTCAGGATCCAAAAGCAGCTTCGTCTACAAGAGTCCACGTTCCCTCGTGTCATCTAAAGCAAAGTTTCTCATCGCAGCACATGGACATTTTGGATTAGATAATTCATTGTTGAGCGGGGTTGTCCAGTGTCCTGTAGGGGCTTTAGGATCATCCCTGACCTCTATCACTCAAGTCGCACTTTCCTCCCCAGTTGTGACAATCAAAATTATCTCAAATGTCCCCGGAGGGGTAAATTCACCTCCAGTTGTGAACCACAGGACTAAAGTGGCACTAATGTATCTCACTGAATTTCTCATCATTTTACCCAGTAAACAGATACACACTCTCTATCTATGTAGAAAAAACGCTTCAAACTACTTTTTTTTAAGTTCATTTATTTATTTTTGAGAGAGTGAGGGAGGGGCAGAGAGAGAGAAAGAGAGAGAGAGAGAGAGAGAGAGAGAGAGAGAGAGAGAATCCCAAGCAGGCTCTGTGCTGTCAGCGCAGAGCCCCATGAGGTGCTTGAACTCACGAACCGTGAGATCACGACCTGAGCTGAAGTTGGATGCTTAACCGACTGAGCTACCAAGGTGCCCCTAAATTACTTTTTAGTGGTCAGTTTTTAAAAAAGTAATCTACGGCGTTTAAAAAATTCTCAAGGTACAAAAATTTTGTTTAATTTTCAGATGCAAGTAGAGTCAGCCAGAGGGTTTCTAAAACTCTCGCTTATATGTTCTGATTCAAAACTTTTTGGAAGGAAATTTCAGGGGATTTTAAATTATTTTTACAAAGTTATGGGGAGAGTAATTCACATATTTATAATACAGGGCAATTTTAAAAGGATTTCTGTTTTTCTTATTTTATTGAAACCTCACTGTGTCCCTAAGAATTATTTCTATTTTGTATAAGGAAGTCTAAGTGACTTGTCTAAGAGTATATAAAACAATTCTGGAGGAGCCAGAAATCGAGATCAATCAAGATCCTTTGACTTTATTTTTTTTTTAATTTTTTTTTCAACGTTTATTTATTTTTGGGACAGAGAGAGACAGAGCATGAACGGGGGAGGGGCAGAGAGAGAGGGAGACACAGAATCGGAAACAGGCTCCAGGCTCCGAGCCATCAGCCCAGAGCCCGACGCGGGGCTCGAACTCCCGGACCGCGAGATCGTGACCTGGCTGAAGTCGGACTCCCAACCGACTGCGCCACCCAGGCGCCCCAAGATCCTTTGACTTTAAAACCAGGCATTTTCCAATAGAATTCTTGGTGCCTCTGCTAACAAAACTTTAAGCAGCAAGCATAAAGTTATCACTAGGATAAGAAAGCTCAGAGAAAGAGAGGATTGGTGTCTCTGAATTCATATGCCAAATTGGGTAGTTTGTTGGTTTCTTTTAGTTGTGGTTAAAAACACATAACATAAAATGTACCACCTTAGCCATTTTTAAGCGCACAGTACAGTAGACAATGTATGCACATTGCTGTGCAACAGATCTCTAGAATGTTTGCATCTTGCAAGATAGGAACTCTATATCCATGGAGCCACAACTCTCTGTTGTCCCCCTCACCTGCTCCCAGCAACCACAATTCTATTTTCTGTTTCTAAGAGTTTGATGACTTCTTATAAATGGAATCATGAAGTATTTGTCTATTTGTGACTGGCTTATTTCACTTCATGTAAGGTCCTCAAGTTTCCTTCATGATGCAGTAAATGGCAGGATTTCCTTCCTTCTCATGGATGAATAATATTTCATTGCGTGCGTGTGTGTGTGTGTGTGTGTGTGTGTGTATCCATTCACCCATGGATAAACACTTGGGTTGCTTCTATATATCCTGGCTCTCATGATCACTGCTGCAATGAACCTAGGAGTGCAAATATCTCTACGAGATCTGGTTTTCAATTATTTTATATATATATGCCCAGAATTGGGACTGCTGGATCATGTGGTAATTATATTTTTCATTTTTTTGAGGAAGCTCCATTACTGTCTTCCATAAAAGCTTCATTGTTTTACATTTCTGCCAGTAATACACAAAGTGTACAAATTCTACATCCTAGCAAACACTTTGTTAGTTTTTTTCTTTGATAGCAGCCATCTATTTTCCATTTTTTGATAGTGAGGTAATATCTAATTATGGTTTTTATTTGCATTTCCCTGGTAATTAGTGATTCTGAGCATCTTCTCATATGCTTGTTGGCCATTTCTATATCTTCTTTGGAGACATGTTTATTTAGTCTATTACTCATTTGTCAATAGAATATTTGTGTTTTTTGATGAGTTGTAGGAGCTCTTAATATACTGTAGAAACTAACCCAATATCAGATATATGGCTTGCAAATATTTTCTTCCATTATGTAGGTTGCCTTTCCACTCTTTTGATTGTTTTGTAGGCTGCATAGAAGTTTTTAAGTTTGATGTAATCTCCATTATTTTTCTTGTCTGTGTGTGTCATTTTCAATAACCCATTGCCAAATCCAATGTCATGAAGATTCTCCCCTATGTTTTCTTCTATGAGTTTTATATTTTTCAGGTTTTACCTTTACATCCTTATTCAATTTTGAGTTGAATTGTACATATGGTTTAAGGTAAAAATCCAGCTTCATTCTTTTGCATGCTAATATCCAGTTTTCTTAACACACTTATTAACAGAAAATTATTTACCCATTGTATCCCTTGACCTCCTTGTCAAAGACCACTCAACCATGTATATGAAAGTTTATTTTGAAATCAGAACATGTGAGGCCTCCAGCATTGATGTTCTTTCTCAAGACTGTTTTGGCTATTTTGGGGTCCTTTGCGACCCCATATGAATTTTAGGACTTTTTCTCTATTTCTAAAATAATGTCAATAAGATTTTGATAAGGATTTCATTGAACCTACAGATCACTTTGGGGAGTATGCATATTTTAATAATGTTAAGCTTTCCAATCCATAAACATGGGATGCATTTTCATTTATTTGGTTTTTTTCACTATCTTGCAGAAATGCTTTGTAGCTTTCAATGCACAAGGTTTTTGAATCCTTAGTTAAGTTTGTTTCTAAATATTTTATTTTTTTTTGATGCTATTGTAAATGGAATTGTCTTCTTAATGTCCTTTTTTTGGATTGTTCGTTATTAGTATATAAAAACACAACTGATAACGTGTGTCGATTCTGTCTCCTGCAACTTTGCTTAATTTATTAGCTCTAGCAGGTTTTTTTTTTTTTTGGTGGAATTTCCAGGGTTTCCTACCTATATCGTCTAGTAGAGATAGTTTTACTTCTTCATTCTCAACTTGGATACCTTTTATTTATTGTTCTTGCCTAATTGTTCTGGCTAGGACTTCGAGTACCATGTTTAATAGAATAGTAGAAGTGTTCATCCATGCCTTGTCCCTGACGTTAGAGGGAAAATTTATAGTTTTTCACCATTGAGTATAATATTAAATGTGGGCTTTTCATGTATGGCTTTTATTTTCCTGAGGTAATGTTCTGCTACTCCTAGTTTCTTGAGTGTTTTATATTATGAAAAGGTGTTGAATTCTGTCAATTTCTCTTTCTATATTAACTAAAATACGGATGCTATGGGTTTTAGCCTTATTCTGTTAATATGGCATATCACATTGACTGATTCTCATATTTTGAAATATCGTTGCATTCCAGAAATAAATCTCATTTGGTTATGGTGCATGACCCTCTAAAAGTGCTATTGAGTTCACTTTGCTAGTATTTGTTGAGGATTTTTGCACCAGTATTCAACAGGGACATTGGTCTGTAGTTTTCTTTCCTTGTAGTATCTTTGTCTGATTTTGGTATCAGGGTAATTCTGGCCTCAGAATGAGTTTGGAAGTGTTCGTTCTCTCCTCTTCAATTTTTTGGAAGAGCTTGAAAGAGATTAGTGTTAATTCTTCCTTAAATATTTGGTAGAATTCTCCAGTGAAGCCATCTGGTCTTGGATTTTCTTTATTGGGAGCTTTTTGATTACTGATTCAATCCTATTATGAGTCATATATCTGTTCAGATTCTTTATTTCTTCTTGATTCAGTCTTGGTAGATTGCATAGGCATATAAATGTTCAATTTGTTGGCATATAAATGTTCATAGTAGTCAATTTGTTGGCATATAAATGTTCATAGTAGTCTCATGATCCTTTTTTTCCCTATGGCATCAATTTTAATGTAATTTATTATATATTTTTTTATTTTATTTACTTAAATCTTCTTTTTCTTAGTCTAGCTAAGGGGTTTGTCAATTTTGTTAGTCCTTACCGGAAAAAAAAGCTACTCTTAATTTCACTGATTTTTCTACTATTCTGTTTTCTATCCCATTTATTTCTGCTTTAATAGTTATTTTATTCCTTCTGTTAATTTTGGGCTTAGTTTGTCCTTCTAGCTTCTTAAGGAAAGTTAGGTTACTTTTTTATTCAGTTATAATTACCACCATCAACTTTGCTCTTTATACTTTTTTGCCACAGCACATGTTTTGGTATGTTGTATTTTTGTTTTCATCTCTCTCAAGGTATTTTTTTATTTCTCTTGTGATTTCTTTTCTTACCTATCGTTTGTTCAAGAGTGTGTAGTCTAATTTCCACATATTTGCAAATTTTCCAGGTTTCCTTTTGCTGTTGATGTCTAGTTTCACTCCACTCTGGCCAGAAAATACACTTGGTATGATTTTAGTTTTAAATTTACTTGTTTTGTGGGATATACCCAGAGAAATATTCCATGTGCACTTGACAGACTGTGTATTCGGCTGTTGAATGGAGTATTCTGTGTAAGTGTGTGTTGGTCTATGGTCTACCAGTTGTTGACTTAAAAGTCTATTTTGTCTGATAGAAGTCTGGCCATTCCTGCTGTCTTTGGGTTACCATTTGCATCAAATATCTTTTACTATCTGTTTACTTTCAGCCTATTTTGTCTCTGTATCTAAAGTGAGTCTTTTGTAAATAATACATAGTATATGTCTGTTGTTGTTGTTATTGTCTTAATGCATCCAAACCACTCTGTTTTTTGATTGGAGAATTTAATCTATTTATATTCAAACTAGGGAAGGACTTAATGCCATTTGTTTATGACTTCCTCATGTCTTGCAGTTATTTTGTCCCTGTTTTGCTCTCTTATTGCTTTCCTGTGTGTGTGTGTGTGTGTGTGCGTGTGTGTGTGTAGCAACATGCTTTGATTCATTCATTTTCTTATGTGTATCTTCATTCATTTTCTTATGTGTATCTTCTGTAAATGTTTTCTTTATGGTTACCATTGGGGATTTCATAAAACATAGTTACAAACATATATTTCTAACTGATAAAAACTTAACTTTGATCATATGCAAACACTTTCCACCTTTATATCTCCACCCACATTGTGTTATCAATGTCACAGATTAAATCTTTCACGTTTCATAGCAATCTACATAGTTTTATAGTTACAGTTATCTTTATGCTTTTACCTTTTATATTCTATATCTGAATTACAAGTGATTTACATAGCACTATTACAGTATTACATGACTTTGTAATTGTCTATATATTAACCTATACCAAAGAGCTTCATACTTTTGTATGTTCTCATGTTGCTGTGCAGCGTCCTTCTGTTTGAGCTTGAAGGATTCCCTTTGTCAATTCTTTTAAGGCAGATATAGTGGTGATAAATTCCCCTAGGACTTGATTATCTGGGAAAGCCTGTATTTCTCCTCATTTTTGAAGACCAGTCCTGGGTTAACTGTTCTTTTCTTTTAGCACTTTGAATATAATATCCCATTCTCCTCTGGCCTGTAATCTTTCTGCTAGGAAATCCACTGATAATCTTATGAAATCTCTTTTTTTTTAACTCTTTATTCATTTATTTTGAGAGAGAGCAAATGCACAAGCAGAGGTGGGGGCAGAGAGAGAGGGAAGGAGAGAGAGAGTGAGTGAGAGAGAGAGAAAGAGAGAATCCCAAGCAGCATCCATGGTGTCAGCACAGAGCCCGATGTGGGGCTCAAACTCATGAACCATGAGATCATGACCTGAGTGGAAACCAAGAGTTGGACACTTAACCAACTGAGCCACTTGGTATCCCTTATGAAAACTCTTTTGTACATGAAGAGACACTTTCCCTTCCTTCTTTCAAGATGCTGTCTGTCTTTGGCTTTTGATAGTTGGATTAGGTTATAATGTGTCATGGTGCGGGACTCTGGGTTCATTCTATTGGGAGGCCTGTAAACTTTTTATTTACATATTTTAAATAAAATTTTATGTATTTTTATGTGTCCTGCATGATGATTTGAAATACATATACACAGTAAAATGATTGCTACAGTCAAGTTAACTAGCATATCATCTCATGACATAGTTAACTTCTGTGTGTCTATGAAGAAGAACCTGAAAGCTACTCTCAGAACATTTTCAGTATCCAATACAGTATTATTAATGATTTTCATCATGCCCACGCTTCAGATCTCTAGTACTCTCTTATGATCCTTTGTATTTCTATTACATCAGTTCTAATACCTCCTCTTCCATTTCTGTTTTTATTCATTTAAATCTCATCACTTTTCTCTTGGTTTACCTAAAGGTGTGGTTTTTTTTTATCTTTTCAAAAAGCCAACTCTTAGTTTCATTGATCTTTTCTACTGTTTTTCTAGTCTCTATTTCTTTTCTGCTCTTTATTATGTCCTTCCTTCGTCTAACTTTGGACTTAATGCATTCTTTTCTAGTTCCCTGAGGTGAAAAGTTGCTTATTTGAGATCTTTCCTTTTTCTTATTGTAGGTATTTATGACTAGAAAATTCTCTCTTAAAATAGCTTTTGTCGCATCCCAGAAGTTTTATATCTTGTTTTTCCATTTTCATTTGTCTCAAGATATTTTTTGATTTCCTTGTGATTTCTTCTTTAACCCACTGGTTATTATTTTCCTGATTTTGTCCTCTGCCTTTATATGTTCTCTTGTAGCTCATTGAGTTTCATTCGCATGATTATTTTTAAATCTTTGTCAGGCAGTTCATAGATCTCCATTTCTTTATGGTCAGTTACTGGTAGTTCATTTGTTCCTTTGGTGGTATCATGTCTCCTTGATTATTTATGATCTTTGTGGCCTTGAGTTGATGTCTGCATTGGGGTATGCCAGGAGCCTTGGTGCATATGATTCAGACTGGGGTCAAAGGGGCTGAGCTGGTGCTGGAGCAGGCTGTCAACTTGGGGGCATGGTAGACAGTCTAGAACCTGAGACTTCAGGAGCTGCCCTGGGATGTTTTAAGCCTGGAGCCTGGAACCACAGTGGTAGTCTGCTGGGGTCAGCCTGAAGACAAGGCCCAGGGGTGTTTGGCACTGGTATTCACTGGGGTGGGCCTGGTGCTCACCTCACTCTTCTTCCCTCACGGGGAGGATCTTTCTCCACACTGGGCTGCCTGCCCAGGCAGGGGTCACCAGGGGTAATGTGAAATTGTCCTTCCTACCCTCTTCAATAGATCTATTCTTATTTGTATTTTCCACTCAGGTGCTGCAATCTCTCACCTGGAATCTTTGGCTACTGAGAAAGTGTTTTTTTGTGTGTGGAAAGAGTTGTTAAAATTGATGTTGCTGTGAAGGGACAAGTGCTAGAAACTCCTATAATGTCATCTTGGTGATGTCACTCCTTTGAACATAAGGGACCATGAGTCCCTTAGGCTTTCTTCACTTTTCCTCATTCCTTTTTTATTTTTCTCTGACTCAATCACTCTAAATGACTTGTCTTTGAGTTTGTTGATTCTTTCTTCCACTTGATTATGTCTGAAATCGAACCTCTCGTGAATTTTTTAACTCAGTTCTTCAATTCTTCAACTCCAGAATGTTTGCTTCTTTTCTATACTCCTACTTGACATGTTCATTTGGTTGTCACGTTTATTTTGTCCATGCATCTTTTTCCTGATTTTGTGTAGTTGTCTATCTGTGTTCTCTCCTAGTGCATTGAGATTTTCAAGGTGATTATTTTGAATTCTTATTTCATAGATCTTTTTTTTTTTCTTTAGCCTCAGTTTCTAGAGATTTATTTTGCTCCTTTGATTGGGCCATGTTTCTGTTTCTTTGTGTGCCTTGTTATTTATCTGTTGTGATTTGTGGATTTGTAAAAAGAGCCAGTCTTTCTCCCAGTCTTTGTGGACTGGCATCCTACAAGGGAAGACTTTCGCCAACCATCTGGCTGGAGATTCCTAGAGCCTTTCAAATCTTTTACAAGGAGTATGGGGTTGTGTCTTTCTGGGCTTGTGAGTATAATTTCCCTATTTAAGAGGTTGCTGGTTAGTTTTCAGAAATTTATCAGCTCTTGCTGATTCTGGTATCTGTCTGTGGTCTCTGGGGCTCAAGGGCCAATAAGCTCTCTTTTCTCTTCTGTGACCCCCAAGCATCCAAAGTATGCCAGCTGAAGCAGCACTCTGAGTCAGGTGGGACAGAAACTAAGTCTTCAAAAAGTTCCCTGAAAGCTGGACTGTTGGACATACATATCGCAGTCTTCTCTTTTCGTCCTGAGGTAGAAGTCGCACTGGGCAACTTTTCCTAATCCCTTTGAACTGTGCTAGCTTCTATCTGAAGTGGTTGGAGGCACTCTGATGCTGCAACAGGCCAATGAGCTCTCTTGCTCTCAACTGTCCCTAACCATCCAAAGTACACTGGTTCCCTCTCAGCATTCTAACCTCAGGTACGCAGAAACCAATCCCTCGTGAAGCTGCCCAAAAGCCAGAATGCTGGATAAATTTTACTCTCTTTCCCTCTCAAGAAACAAGTTGTATGTTGGGTTTTTTTTCTCCTGACTGCCCTGTGCTGTACCAGCTTGGGGGAAGGGCTGACGTGGTTTTGAATTAAAATGGTTTTTCTTACCAGTTTCAGTGCAATTGTTCATGGTTTTGAGCCTGCCTGAAGTATCGAGATTTCTTAACTGGTTTCTGGAATTCTAATAAGAACTTTTGTACCATGTATTGTTGTCAAGTCAGTATCCTTGTGCGGGAATGACATCTGGGGTGTCTTATTCCTCCATCTTGCAGATGTCATGCCCCAGCTTGCTGGTTTTTTAAAAGAGCATATCATTTTAGTTTTTAAAAATAACTTAATTTTTTGAGGTGCCTGGGTGGCTCAGTCAGTTAAGTGTCTGACTTCAGCTCAGGTCATGATCTCGCGGTTTGTGAGTTCGAGCCCCGCATCGGGCTCTGTGCTGACAGCTCAGAGCCCGGAGCCTCCTTCAGATTCTGTGTCTCCCTCTCTCTCTGCCCCTCCCCCACTCGCACTCTGTCTCTCTCTCCTTCAAAACCAAATAAATATTAAAAATTTTTTAAAATAACTTAAATTTTAATTTATTGTCTTAAAAGATGGATGTGATTTCACATAGTATATACTCCTTGGTCTCAGAGAATATAATTCTGTCTCACCTTCTATCCAGAAGGAAATCAGATCAACCCTTTTTTCAGATATAAACATATGATTGATCAACAGAAATCCAATTTAATAGACTCACCTCACCTAGACGAGAACAAATGTGGGAATGAAAGAGGAATACGGTCCTATGCTAAATAATCACAGAAGACTTCAGTCACTATGAATTCAATCAAAATCCACTTTAGTTTTCGTGTACCCTAAGAGAACACTTGCTTTGCCACTTACCGTGTGACTTACACAAGTTATTTCACCTTTCCTAATCTCCATTGTCTTACCCATAAAATGAAGATGGTAGCAGTATCCACCTCAAAAGTTTATTGTGAAGATTAAGTAAGAAAATGAATGAGTAGGAAGTAATAAGTGTTCAAAAATATTATGTATTATTATTAAATGTGCTATATAAATATTACTATCTTCATTACCAGATGCCACCACTTACGCCACATGATAAGAATAATTTCTAACAGACCAATTCTCCTCCTTTCTACTAACCTGCACGGTCATGTGTGCCCTGTCTCAGAATTATGCTAATTAACACATGTTTACCCAAATGATTCTCCCGGTAATTCTGCTCACTAAAGCCTTGACCTTTGAAAATGTTTTCTGTATGTTTTAATATTCAAATATGTTTTATTCCAAAAATATGAGTGACGTTACATCTCTTTTAACACCCCTTTAAGTAGTCTTTGCTAGTATTGCTAAAAAAACGAAACAAAACAAAACAAACAAAAAAAACACTTCTGCTTTTGTTCTAAATTAACAAAACAAAGGAAAAGAAATGAATTCTGGATTTTGTAGCCTGTGTACATAAGCCATAAGAAAGTAAAGCAGGGAATTTGGCTATCGGTAAGTTAACTTAATCAACGAAGACAGTGAAACTGAGTAGCATTAAAAAGAGCATTTTCTTTGAAGCCGAGTAATCTAGCTTATCTAAATTGATTAAATTATCTGGAGATCTTGCCTATTCTTCCTTTATGGGCCAGGTGGAAGCAAACACAGTGAGTTTCTTGGAAAAGTGATGTATTTGTTATTCTACATAACATATACTAATCATCTTACCCCTGGATAAAAAATTACCCCAGAATTTAGCAGCTTTAAATGACAAATACTTATCGCACAACTTCTGCTGGTCAGGAGTTGAGGCACAGTTTAGCTGGAATAAGTCACAAGGCTACAATCCAGGTGCTGACTGCCCTGTAGTCATCTCAGTGCTTGACGGGTGGTAGGATACGTTCTCCGCCTTCCCCATGAGATTGTTAATAAGTCCCAAGTCTTTTCCCGCTGTTGACCAGAGATCCCAATTCCTTGTTATGTCAGCCTCTCCACAGGGCAGCTCAGAATGCAGCAGCTGGCTGATTCTTTAGGGCCCCAAAGAAGGAGAGAGGGTGCTTCAGTTGGAAACCACAGGTCTTTTGTAACCTAATCTTAGAAGTGACATCCCATCACTTTTGCCACATGCTCTCCACTGGAAAAAAAGTCACGAGATCCAGTGCCTACGCAAGGGTAGGTAAGTACCCAAGGGTGTTGGCACCAGGAGGCCAGATCACTGGGGACTTTTTAAGAGGCTCTCACACATAGATCAATAGGAAATGAGCAGGAAGGAGTCTTTGAAAATACTGAGTAAGGTAAATTGGGATCTTTGCTTTCTGGATCTTTTACTCCTAATGCTGGCCAGAGAGTAAGAGAATATGAATTGTTTTCAAGTGAAGAGTTTCCACTGCCTTTTATGATGCCAAGTTTAGAAGTGCAGGATTTTAAGAGGGATTCTTCAAGAGGAACAGCTCAGCACCAGCCGAGGCTAATGAGCGAACACCATGATACTATTTCTAGAAATGTCACTTTTCTGGTGATCTTTTTCTTTAAAATGCCCCCGGAGGTCTGCATTTATGTCCTTTGACTAGGGAATGTGCAGTAGCTCACTGCGGAAAGATGGGGTCCCACAGGAGGAAAACTTCTACAAGATATTATTTATTCTCTTCCTCCCTACTTATTCAAAAAGGAAGGGAAATTGAAATCGAGGAAGCTTTTGAACACAGCATGAATGCAGAGCTTGTAACTGTCGTGTTACTTTTAGTTTAAACTTAAGCCTCTCTTAATTCTTCCAGAAGACCCTTTGAAACTGCTGCTGTCAATGCAGAGGAGACCACGTTATTTCGGAGTGACTACTTTTCAAGCAAACACTGCCTCTAACTTAATTAAAATGCCTACGTTGTTTTCCTTCTCAAACCTTAACAGCTTTGAGGAAAAAGCAGACAATTCAACTGCCAGGGGGCAAAAAGTAAAGTCAAACAAATTGACAAAAAAATCATGGGCTGAATGTAATCATCACCACATCCTTCAAATTGTACATTTCTTTTACTGGGCCATTGTTTTCAACTTGTCCCTTCTGTAGCATGCTGATGACCAACCAGCCTGTTTACCTCTGGGTTTTAATGATCACATCATTATCAATTACAATGCTTTGGGGCTCACTTCCTTTCTAGGAGACCACTGGGCTGCTGCTGGGAACTCTGTTGGGTCCAGAAGTGAGAAGAGTGAGCCCTACCAGCTACCCCCATGCATCGGCAGAGCACAGGGTCACAGGATGTCATAGAAGCAAAGCAACCTATTAAAGTATTTAAATTCATAGTGTTGAAAGTGTTAAATTCATATAGTCAGGACTCTTCTTTGCTGTTGGCTAGTCCCTTTGCAAACACTGTAGAGAGAGATGAACTCATATAGATACAGGTAATTTGATGTGAAGTCACTAATCAGGTTGATTTTCTTTGGCATTGGAATGACAAAGAAAACAAAAGATCACAGACCAATTATAGAGACTGTACTACAATCCCATTTCTCTCTCCTCTTCCTTTACCCCCTCAGGACAACCAGTAAGAGTCTATTAGACATGATAATATGGTAACATAGCAACCACGGGTGGTTCAAATCTGCGCTGGAAGCTGAACTGTTCTCACCTGTGACAATTAGTTTTCTGTGTCAATCCGGATCGGCTGTAGTCCTCAATTACTTTTTCAGACACTAATCTAGTTATTGCTATACAAGTATTTCGGTGATGGAATTAACATCTACAGTCAACTGACTGTACATAAAGGAGATTATACTGGATACTCTGGGCGGGCCTCATCCAATTGGCTGAAAGGATACAAAAGCAAAAACTAACATTTCCCAGAAAAGACATTCTACCTTGAGATTGCAGCATAAAGACAGGGGAAAAAGTATGTGTGTGTGTGTGTGTGTGTGTGTGTATATATATATATATATATGTATATATATATATATATGTATATATATATGTGTATATATATATATGTATATATATATGTATATATATGTGTGTATATATATGTATATACATACATATATATACATATATATACACATACATATACACACATACATATGTGTGTATATATATATTTATGCATATATATGTATGTGTGTATGTATGTATGTGTATATATATATTTATGCATATATATGTGTGTGTATATATATATGTATTTAATTTTGGAAATCTTTCTTCTCTTTCATTCCCTTATCCAATCCAATCAGCTGCTTCATAAATATTTCTGAAATGAAGGTAACAGGAAGGTAGAAAGAAGTGACAGAGTTTGAGTCTACAACATGTGGTCACCAACTAAATGTGTTAAATGGGGGGAAAGGAGCAGAGGATGAGTCCCAGGTTGTTCTATTAGATAACTGAATTTGCAGAAATGTCTCTCGTTGAGACAAAAAAGATAGAGGAAAATAGTTTTTCAGAAAAGGTGGGTTTAATTGTGAAACTCTGATTTTGAGATATCTGTTGAGACTGTCAGGAGAAAATGCATGGGAATGGCTAGACTTAGGAGCTCAGTGCTCGGAGTACTCTTGGTCAGGAATAGAGAGATAGGAGCCCATAAGCCTGTGTGCTCACCCAGGAAATTCAAGAGGCAAAAAAATGATGATGGGATGCTAGGAAACAAGAAAACACGGTGTCAAGATGATCACAAGACCTATAAGAAATCAAGAAGGAACAGTTCAGAGGACCTAGAAAGTCATTTATTTTCTCCCTTCTCCCCACAGAAAGGCCCAATGCTGACGAGAAGAAAAAGTAAGGTAAAGGTTTTAAAAGGGTCCGTTAGTATCAAAAACTAGGAAGCTATTTGGTGACCTGACCAAGAGCAACTTCAATGGAATAGAAGCCAGAAGGCAGCTGACTGAGCAAGAGATTGAAGTGTGGGTGACTAGAGAAAGTGAGTATACGGCTGAAGGGAAGAAGAGAAATGGAGTAGTAGCTGGCTGATAACGAGTGTGGAGAGAGGAAGGCATTTTTTAACTACGCAAGACTCTAAAGCATTCAAATTAGGGGATAGTTTTGTGTTGTCTGTTTTAACTAAGGGAGAGTCTCTCTAGAATATATTTACATACTGAGGAAAAAAGAAGAAACAGAACAGGTGTTCTTAACTTGAGAAGTGCCTGATGGTATGAAGAAGATCCATAAATCCCAGAACCTATAGACAAAGACTGTGTATATACTAATCTGTGCAAGTTAGTTTTGCTGTGGATAAGATGGACACCCAGCTCTCGAGGTCTCTTGAAATACACACATTTAAAAAACCGGTTGAAGGAACCAAGAGAGAAGCTAATAAGTATTTTATACTGAAATATTTCCATTAAAAACATAGAAGCTTTCAAAGATCCTAAAGTATACGACACTAAATATGTCCAGGCAATTCTCACGTTAGCTGTGAGATGGCTAAGTTACAGGGGAGAATGGCCAAAACAAATCTGGTTTTCTGGTATATTTTCCAGCACCTAAAGTACTAGACAAACTATGCATCCCTTGAAGACAGCCCTTTATTTTTGACAAATAGAACTTTATTAATACTATTGATTTCTAACCCTTCCTCTCTCTTTTCTTATACATAACTCCGTATGCCAACCAAAAGTCTTTTGTTAAACAAACATTAAATAAATATTCTTGCTCCAGGAATGGTTTGAGAGAGGGCAGCTCAGCTTAGCTCATTGTTAGGGCTCAGTCTCTGAGAAGGTCAGGAGCAGAGGAGACGAGCTGCGCTTACTTTGAAAGAAATGCTCACAAGTATTTCTTTTAATGAGAGTCTGGAGAAATAGCTGAGGAGATACCCAAATGGGAGGTGTTCCGTCTTGGAAGGTTAACATAGAAGCAGGTGCTAGACCAAACAAACCACAAATATTTAAACTGTAAAATGAAAGGGAAGAAATATATATTCTAAATCTGTATTAAAAGTAATGCCACATAGCTGTATAAAACTCTAGCAAGGGTTGCGGAATGAATCTTTAATGGCATCATTTATGCTTGTCCCAGTGCACTATGTTCACAATGAGAACAGCCTACAAATCTTGATGTCCCATTTTATTGCACAGAAAACTGGCCACCATCTCACAGAACAGCAATTGTAAATTAGAAATATATTCTGTTTGGTTTGAGCCAACAACACATTTGGAAATTTATGAAGTTGCATAAAAGTACACAAAAGCATTTCTGAGACAGTTGTGGCTTTCTTCTGGTCTTGGGATTCGGAGAAGGGGAGTTGGGGCTACTGCTTTATCAGGAGGCTCAGAATGGCTCTACCTGAGTGTGGCCCCCTCCCACGTCCTCCAAATCCAGATGGTAAGGATCCCTGTACTCCCCCGTCCTCACCCTGGAGCCCAGCAGAGACTACTCAATGACCATGAACATGTCTGAATTCTGAGAAACAGTAACTTACACTGCATGAGCATGGTTGGGTATGCCCCTGTCCCTCATGTTATTTGGTTACATTGTAAGTAAACAAGACCTTGTTGTAGATATCGAATACATGTCATGACAATTTCAGACATTAAGAAACTGCTAGATCCAAGTTTTCGTGACCAAAAACAAAGCAACAAAAAACAAACAAACAAAACCACACTAGTATATAAACTTACCACATTTTCGGTGATGTTTTTAATGTTTATTTTATTTTCTTACTTATCTTTGAGACAGAGAGAGACAGAGCATGAGCGGGGGAGGGGCAGAGGGAAAAGGAGATACAGAATCTGAAACAGGCTCCAGGCCTCTGAGCTGGCAGCACAGAGCCCCATGTGTGGCTCAAACCCACAAACGGAGATCATGACCTGATCCGAAGTTGGATACTTAACCGACTAAGCCACCCAGGGGCCCCTTCAGTGATTTTTTTTTAATGTTTATTTTAGTTTTGAGAGACAGCACCTGTGAGTGGGGGAGGGGCAGAGAGAGAAGGGGACAAAGGATCCCAAGCAGTATGGGTACTGACAGCAGAGAGCCCAATGAGGGGCTCAAAGCATCAGATGACTTGAGGCCAAGTCGGATGCTTAACCAACTGAGCCACGCGGGTTCCCTTCTTTTTTTTTTTCCTGTTTTATTAAAGTATTAAAGGTATTTTTAAATATAATTTTTAAGCTTATTTATTTATTTTGAGAGAGACAGAGCTAGTGGGGGAGGGCAGACAGAGAGGGAGACAGAGTATCCCAAGCAGGCTCCACAGTGCAGGGGCCTGACCTGGGGCTGGAACTCACTAAACGGTGAGATCGTGACCTGAGCCACAACCAAGAGTCAGATGCTTAACTGACTGAGGCACCCAGGTGCCCCAAAGGTGTTTTTAAAACATTAGAAAACAAGTGATTCCTCCTTCCCTTGTTCCATTTCGTTGGGACTGCCGCTGGATCCCAGATTAAATATTGATAAAAATCCTAAAAAATAGGTCTAACTTTCATTTCATCTTTTGAATATTCTTTGGGTTGATACTGTTCTATACCAAAATGAATGCCAAATTTAGCCGTTCAATTTCCAGATCTATGTTGATCACATGAACTAAGTTTCCAGAAGACAGGGAGTACTAGGTAAATAGGAATGATGGTTACATTTTGTTTTTACTGAGTTAAATCCAAATTCTCAAGGAAAGATATATCTATATTTAAATAGATTCAAGCCCTCACTTTCTTGTAATAGAAAACAGTTTTAAATAAATAATTAGAAACTGGTAGAGGACAGAAAAATTCTTAGCAATGATGAGAATGTCAAATAATTTAAAGGTAGGATTGGAAACATAAAAAGAGTACGTTATAACAGATATTTACAGTGGTCTGGAAGAATTCATTTCTACATATAGCCTGTACTAATTTGAGAGCGAGTAAGGACATAGTGCAGAAAACATAAGCTGACTGTTAACCAAAAAATATTGTAATAATTTCTTCTTCTATATAGACAAAATAGGTATCCTTGTTAATAATACAACCAAAATATGCCTGGCTATTACGGTGACCTTACTGAAACAAAGGAGAATTATTCATCAAATAATATCTCAGGAGGAAGTTGCTTATAGTGATCGGATGAAACATATTTGAATATAATACAACATAGCATAGGTAACATTAAAACATTCTTGAAGTCTTGAGAACTCTGAAGATTTCCACTACCAGAACTCTAGTAAAGATAGATGTCTGAACAAAATTGCAGATATGTTTTGGATATCATACTAAATAATGGCTGACAAAGCAGGCTTTGTTTGTAACATATGATAAACACTCTTGTCCTATTATACTGATTTCTCTCCTGAAGGATGATCCATCTTCAAAATACAATATTTGGGGCTATCACACATTTATTCATCATTGTCTATTCCTTCAGAATTACTATGGTCACTCAGTCCCTTGTGCAGAAGTGCAAAGAATATTTATTTTCGAGCAATGTTACTGTAAATCGAGAAATTATTTAAGAATGGAAAAGACAAGGAATCTCTTTGTTTTCCGGGGATTGAAAAACAGGGAAAGAAAAGGGAAAACTGATTGAAAGCGGTCGTAAGATGAAGTTAGATGACATACAAAATTTCCAATGGCTTTAGTGGATATGTTTTAAAATACCCAAATCCTTACGTTACATATTTTATCTTGAATGAAACCTCCAGAGTAAACAGACTTGATTTTCTCTACAAATAAAGCCTCATTTAACATTATTTCAAGGAAAATCATGGGATCTTTCTCCTGATTGTACTTGGCAAAAATGTCTCATACATCCAAATGAGTTGTTGAATTGGATAATCTACTTCCCAAAGGCTTCAATTAGCTTTAATAAACAAAATAATCAAAGGATCATTAATTTTTTGATGGTGTTGAAAAAAAAATTTGTTAGCATAAAAAGCCCAAATAAGTGGCTGCTTTAAAATGTATTACATATCTTCTGTGGTACAACTTCTAAGATGGCCTCCTTGACTCCTGTAGGTCCTGTGTCATCCTTTTCCTTTTTACGTGGACTGGACATAGTGACTCCTTTCCAATGCACAGAATACAACAAAAGTGATATGAGACATCCCTGCCATTAATTTTCAAAAGCTCGGTGGCTTCTGTCTCGTTTGCCCTCCCTTACTGTCTTGCTGTCTTGCTCTCAGGCAAGCCAGCCGCCATGTGACCACTTTCTGGAGAGGCCCACGTGGCACGGAAGCGGCCAACAACCAGTGACGACCTGTGCCTGAAGTAGCCACTGAGTGAATACGGAAGCAGATCTTTCCCCACACGCGCCTTGACAGGACTGCAGCCGGGTCAACACCCGTGAGAAAACCTGAACCATAGACACCTACATGCACCTACATTCGTGGGCCACAGAAACTTTGAAATAATGAATCTTTGTCATTTTAAGCCACTAAGCTTTGATATCATTTGTTATGCAGCAATACATAACTAATGCATCATCTAAAATTTCACCCAATTCTGGCGCATGCTTAGGACGTTTTGGTATCTGGATGAAATTATATTTTGTATCCTCAGTGGAAACATTTCTACAAAATATCTGTGTACAAGTCACACCAGGATAAAGTCATAATCAAAGAAATTCTTTTTTTTTGTAATTTTTTTAATGCTTATTTTTGAGAGAGAGAGACAGACAGAGTGCAAGCAGGGGAGGGGCAGAGAGAAAGGGAGACACAGAATCTGAAGCTGTCAGCATAGAGCCCATCCTGGGGCTCGAACCCACGAATTGTGAGATCATGACCTGAAGTCAGATGCTTAGTGAACTGAGCCACCCAGGCGCCTCTCAAAGATATTCTTAGGAAAAATAATATGCAAAAGGGTCATTTAAAAAAATTATTTTAATAATTGTCAACATCATTTGGCAATCATTTTATTTTTACCTTTTTTAACTACTCAGACTTTTTTCTAATTAAGTGGTATTTTAGTATTACATGGGAAGTTTTGAAGGAAAATTATATCGATGTCTTTAATCATTAATAAATAAATTAAAATTTCTAGAAAATATTTTTTTTAATGTTTATTTATTTCTGAGACAGAGAGAGACAGAGCATGAGTGAGGGAGGGGCAGAGAGAGAGGGAGACACAGAATCAGAAGCAGGCTCCAGGCTCTGAGCTGTCAGCACAAAGCCCGATGCGGGGCTCGAATTCACAAACCAGGAGATCATGACCTGAGCCGAAGTCGGGCTCTCAACCGACTGAGCCACCCAGGCGCCCCTCTAGAAAATATTTTTTAAAATTCATGTAATTCAAGCAATACCACTGTTGACTTCTCTCTTGGAAACTCCTCCCTCAAAAGACCTTTCCATTTGGTCCAAATCACGTTTCCTCATCAATTTTTCCTCTTCTCTGTTAGAGATATTTTTTAAATTTTTTAAAGTTTTATTTATCTATTTGGGGAGAGAAACACAAGCAGGGGAGTGGCAGAGAGAGTGGGAGAGAGAGAATCCCAAGTTGGTTCCACACTATCAGCACAGAGCCAGATGCAGGGCTCAAACTCACGAACCGTGAGATCATGACCTGCATTGAAACCAAGGGTCAGAGGCTTCACTGACTGAGCCACCCAGGCAGCCCTCTGTTGGAGATTTAATAGGAAATGAAAAGGGAAGGCAATCTGATCCGTGGGATAACTGAGGTAGCAGACCTAACAGTCAAAGGGCTCCCCAGTCTCAGTACCACATACTACCCCCAAGCTCGCTATGTTACGGTGCTTCCCATGAATGAATGTTTCTGCATATTCATAACCTCTTCTTTTTCTTACACAAGATGTTGGTTATAATCTTCCCATTGTAAGTAAGCAAAGACAGATGTGTTTTAATTTGTATGCCAAGTGCCAAGTATCAGTTACTGGTATTGCCCGTGTTAAGGAATCTAAAGCTCAACAAGAAAGAAAGTGGAGATCTTATTAATAGCTGCGTTTCCCTAGGAGGGAACAGTGGGCATACTTAACACATTTTCACCAAATTGTTATCTCTAATGTGTGCTGTCCCCCCTAAAGTTTTCTAGTGATGCAAGCACAATAAATGTTCCAATCCTGTCTGATGATGTTTGCATGTCACATACAGAGAAATTACAATTAATCTTTTTAATTAAAACAATTTTTTTTGATGTTTGCTTATTTTTGAGAGAGAGAGACAGAGCGTGAGCCGGGGGAGGGGCAGAGAGAGAGGGAGAGACAGAATCGGAGGCAGGCTCCAGGCTCTGAGATAACAGCAGCAAGCCAGACCTGGACTTAACTGACTGAGCCACCCAGGTGCCCCAATTATAACTAATTTTTAAGGGCTGAAGTCACTTCTACCATTGCTGGCCCAAATGGATGCCTTTTTGGTTTTTTACCTTGGTAAAGTAGATCTAATCATTTAATCCAGATACAACAACAACAAAGTGTATTACACTAAGAAGGACTTCATTCATGACTCACTAATGTGAGGTCTAAGTGGGAGGGGAAAAACTTGAAACTCAAAATGTAGGTAAATCGCAATTGCAGGATGAACCAAAATTTTGTGTCAGGAAAATAACTCCTTCCATTTTCACCCTTCTGTGCTTTTAATATAAGTTTAACATGAAAATCTCCAGACATGAAATAAGATAGATAAAGTGAACAGGGCAGTGGGCACTTCAAAATTTCCAATATCTAGCTGAAAAATCTTTGTCTTAATTAGCTACCTGCTATTATATGGCAGAGATTCATAGGATATAATAATGACCCTGCATCTTTTCACTCCTTATACTCTAGCCTCATATTGTCCCATTAGAGGGAGAGAAGCTGCTTAAGGGCTCTTAACAGCCAGGTATGCCCGATCTGGAGAAGCATCTATTAATTCTAATGTCATTTATATTAACATACCAAGTAAAAGGAATCTGATAGATTGGAACTAATGGATCCTGAATCCTCTGTTTCCCTAAAATATGTCAATATGCCCTGCATTTCCAAAATAAATGTTCGAAAGTATTTTTTAATTCATATTGAATATATCATATTGCATATAGAAAGAAGTTTAAGAAAACTTTCTCAAAATACACAATTCTCACAAAATTCGCAGAATCCCTGGCATTTTAAATTTCAAGTTAATTAAATATCTGCTACCGCAGAGCCTGATTTTACTTTTTTACTTTCTTCCCATATCGCAAAGTTCATAAAACTCCTTCTCACTATGATTTCCTGGATTATTCATTTATTTACTTAAATTTTTTTTTGCACTGAAGACTTTCTGTTGACTCATAGTCTCACAGGGTCTCTTCAGAGATTCAGAATAAATGGGCATTTTTATAAGGAAGGCTTTGGAAATCTTCCATTATTTTTGTAATGCAACATGGATGAGAGACAAAACTTCATAATCTTCAAGAACACTTCTCCAGCCCCACCTCCAGTCTCAAAGTTCTGGAGCTTTAGATCCACATCTCACCATCCCATTCCACGGTGACCTTCAACAAGCAACCCCAGAGCCAGAGTGCCCCTTCTCCCCTCTCAGAAGAAAAGAGAGCTTTTTTCTTCACTTGTATGCAACTGGAAGGAGGTAGTGATTAAGACTAAACTCTTAGAAGTCCAAAGAAAAAGATTTTCTAAAAAAGTAATAATAATACTCAGAGAGAAGGAACTATGAAGATCGTATGTGTGCTGTGTCTTTCCTTTGAGATGCATCTCTGGATGGGACAGACTTGTACCTGATTAAAACGGGCACTTAAAGTTCTCACAGACTCATAAGTTAGAGGAAAGACTTACTCAGGAGACCAAAACAATTCCTCAGTTTATAAAAATAATAATAATAATAAAACTGTAAGTCCCTTTAAGTATTTGTTTGCCGATTATTAAGAACTTCTTATAGTGATAAACTCAATGCTGAATTGTTTCAAGTGACTCTTAAATATCAGAACGTATAAAGAAAATTAAAAATTATAGTAATAAAATAACATTTACATGTCCAATTTTAGTTTTAGTTTTTAATTTAGTAGGCAATTAAAAGCCTACTTATCAAACTGCTGACTCCTCCTGTTTACCTTCCATGGCCTTGCCCTTCATCACCATGAGAATCATTTCCTCTTTAATAGATGGATAGATGGATAGATGGATGGATGGGTGGATGGATGATAGACAGATCTTTCTCCGTGTGTCTTTCCTTCATTTCTATACCACCTGCCTAGTCCAAGCTTCATCATCTCCCTCTGACCTCCTTCTGCCATGGCCTCAGAACAAACCCTTCTAACTTTTCTCCAAAACACCCTTTCCACACTCATCACATACCACGCTCATCAATTTTCTTGCTCTCTATGCTCCATCCATACTCTCCTCCCTGCATTTCTATCAATTCCCCACGGTTACTGCCAATATAGAACCTATACAATCCTCTTCCCACTATCTCTCATGCTTTTTCCAGTTTCTTTTCTTATTTAGTACCAATTCTTTCTTTACTTCACCAATCCCCAAAAGTGTTTTATTGTACCCACATCAGTAAAATTTTTGCACTTGCAGCCTAATTAAAGTGTGTACAGATACACACACACAGGGACACACTCATGAACACACAGACACATTATATATGGTTATAAATATGCTATGTATATGAAAAAATGTACATGAAAATAGAAAATGTAAAGGATATTCCAAGGATAAAATTTAAAAATTGTTTTTCAATAGTACTTACTAAAGACACTAAGAAGCTCCTTAGTTCAATATTATTGAAAACTAAAAAATGTCTTCAATAATATTTTTATGAGAAATGAAATTAAATATGCTGTGACTTGAAAGTCTGCTGCTTCCACATTCTGTTCATTTTGTATACATATAGTTATTATATATATTGTCACACAAATTAAAGTATATATATTTTATCTATAGAAGTATATATATTTATCTATTATATATATAATATATATACACATATGTATACATGTATATATACATATACATATACATATAATAGCTGAAAAAAGGTACCTCACAAAAGTATATAGACAGAATTCAATAATTGTCTCTAGAATCAGACTGACCAGAGTAGCTTGGCCTATGTTCCAGTGTTATGATCTTCAGGAGGTTTATGAACTTCTCTATGCCTCAGTTTCCTAATCTGAGAAAAGACACTGCAACTGTGTCACCCTCCAAGAGTTTTGATGACTAAATGAGTTAATATGGAAGTCACTAAAGAATAGACTCTGGCTCAGGGGAAGTTTGTATTAATGCCATCTAACATTATCGTTGTATTTATAAACCCAGAGATATACCACAGCGCTTTGCATACTTCTGACTCAACTCCTCTGCTATGAATTATCACAGAATGAAAAAAATCTTTAGGTTATTTATTTATTTATTTTGAGAGAGACAGAGTGCACGTGTGAATGGGGGAAGGGCAGAGAGGGAGAGAGAGAATCTCTAGCTCAGTCTCACAAACTGTGAGATCATGATCTGTGCCCAAATCAAGAGCTGACACTTAACCAACTGAGCCACCCGGGTGCCTGGAATGAAAATATTTTAAATGTGCTGCTAACTCTGTGCCTTTGCCCCATAATCAGTCATAAATGTCAGCCAAGCTGCCACTATATAAGAGTTTATACTTACATAATTTGTCTGTAAAATGTCTGCATTTAAGTATAAGTCCAGTACATCTTTTTCTTTAGTCAAGTGGCTCACAAAAATAATTACTTTTATATTTCATTATTAAAACAAAATTTTGCAGATACCATAAGCTCAGGCATGTTACAAACATCTGTTCCTTCAACCAACTGCACAGCAAACCTCCCACATTGTGAATTTGTTCTAATACTTGTCTCTTCAAATATTAAACAGTATTTTCTCTGTGCCAGTATTTACTGCCAAAGGGATGTATTTTAGTTTCTATTGTACAGTTCTCTGTTCTGGTTTCAGCCATTTTTATTATGCTATGAAAACCAAGTGGCATTTTGAATTCTGTTAATAGACAGGACATCTCAGAGGTTTTCAAACATGTGTCTTTATGCTTAGTGAAGACACAGAGTGCTGCATTAGGTATCACAAAAATGTTAAGCATAATTGAAAACGTTATAGAACTTTGTCCTCCTCTTTTAGTGTGCTAGGCTTCCTAGTAACATCAGCTAATTTCCCAAGGCATTCTGTGAACTCTCTGAGTAGATCGTAATTGCTTTACTTCACAATGTGTCCTAGGAAGGGCTCAAACCAGGAATGGGAGACTCAGCTCCGCCATTTTCTTGTTCACTCTCCTTGCATTATTAGTGTGTTCTTCAGTTGGGACCTCCATCTGGTCACTATTTTTTCAAGCAATCTGTTCATTTGGTGACAATTGACATGGTTGACAATATAATCTTACACAGTATGACCTGTGCAAAAGCGTATTGTGATATATCTCCATATACGTTGAACCAACAGAAGAGTGAACATTGGCTGCCTCTCAGTAGAGAACTTCCACTCCTGAACATGGCTCAGGCCTGACCATAGAGATCAATTTAGGGCACCCATATGTGTCCACATACTATTAAATAATGGTCAAATGTGCTTTCTTTCTAATTTGTAGATAAATACACATATGTAACATCTATTACTATCTTAGTGCTCCACAAATGGAATGTTTTGTACATTGGTGCTCCAGGGTATGTCATCTCTACTTTGTTTTGGGGGGATTTTGTGTGTGGGGTGATGTGGGGGAGAGTTACTTTTGTGCTGTTGTTGTTTTTGTTTTTGTTTTTCTATTGCCATTCTGATTTTGTTTATGTATTTATTTGAGTATAGTTGACACATGTCATCTTCACTTTGGAGGCTACTTCATTAGTTTTTTTCTCAATCATCACTTCTTCAGGAGAGCATGTCAGGGCCATGAGTGACCGAGGAGAAGTGATAGCCTTATCTATTGACTCCCTATGGCAATATATCTTTTCAAGGGGTCATCATGTTGCTTTGATACTCTCGACAAAAACAAAGTCAACATGAAGATTGTGTGGACTGGTCTAACAATGTACCTTATTCCATATGGTAAAGGGAAAAAAAATAAATTGGTTTTAATATGTCATTCTGGCCACTCATCAGTAAAAATACTCCCTGATTTTGATTTTGTGGCAACGTACATCATTTATTTTTATTTTATTTTTTAATAGGCTTTGATGTTTTCCAAATTATATCTCTTGGCTTCATTTTGAGCCTCTTATTCTAAAATTCACAAGTTCCTCTCATATTGAATTGGAAGATGCCAGGAAAACTGGGTCTGAAAAGAGATGGTCACAGAACATAAAACCTAGAAATGAAAATTAAAAATAATTCAGTAAAGAAGAAAATTTATATAAATGGGTTTCATTTATGAATCCCTCAAAGAGAAGTGACTATATGCGCGTGCGCGCGCGCGCGCGCACACACACACACACACACACACACACATATAATCACTGGCTAAGTAGTAATTAAGGTCGACAGACCTGAGAACTTCTACAAATGTTGTAAGGCATGCACATGAAGGAGTGAGAAAATTTTTCAAGCAGAATTCAAAGCATGAAATTAATAGATGGTAAAATGCATGCTTTTTGGAAATACTTTTCACAGTAGAGACATTTCAAATAAGAAGTAAAGGTCCCTAAACCCTCAAGAAAGTAGGGATAGAAGGAACATGTCTCAACATCATAAAAGCCATATACGAAAGCCCCACAGCTAATATCATCCTCAATGGGGAAAAACTAACATCTTTCCCCCTAAGGTCAGGAATATAACAGGGATGTCCACTCTCACCACTGTTGTTCAACATAGCACTGGAAGTCCTAGCCTCAGCAATCAGACAAGAAGAAATAAAAGGCATACAAATTGGCAAGGAAGTCAAACTTTCACTCTTCACAGATGACGTGATACTCTACATGGAAAACCCAAAAGACTCCACCAAAAAACTGCTAGAACTCATATAGGAATTCAGCAAAGTTGCAGGACATAAAATCAATGTACAGAAATAAGTTGCATTTCTATATACCAATAATGAAACAGCAGAAAGAGAAATCAAGGAATCGATCCCATTTACATTTGCACAAAAACCATAAGATACTTAGGAATAAACCTAACCAAAGAGATAAAAGATGTATGCTGAAAATTATAGAAAGCTTATGAAAGAAATTGAAGAAGACACAAAGAAATGGAAAAACATTCCATGCTCATGGATGAGAAGAACAAATATTGTTAAAATGTCGATACTACCCAAAGCAATCTACGCATGCAATGCAACCCCTATCAAAATAACACCAGCATTCTCCACAGAGCTAGAACAAATAATCCTAAAATTTGTATGGAACCAAAAGGCCCTAAATAGCCAAAGAAATGTTGAAAAGGAAAGCAAAGCTGTAGGCATCACAATTCCAGACTTTAAGCTATATCACAAAGCTGTAATCATCAGGACAGTATGGTACTGGCACAAAAACAGACACATAGATCAATGGGACAGAAAAGAGAACCTATAAATGGACACAAAAATGTATGGCCAACTAATACTTGACAAAGAAGCAAAGAGTATCCAATGGAAAAAAGACAAGTCTCTTTAGCAAAGAGTGCTGGGAAAACTGGACAGCAACATGCAGAAGAATGAAACTGGACTACTGTCTTACCCCATACACAAAAACTCAAAATGGGTCAAAGTCCTAAATGTGATACAGGAAACCATCAAAATCCTAGAGGGAAGAACAGGCAACAACTCCATTTCTTCACTGGATTTGACCTTACCCCCGCTGCAACAACTTCTTACTAGACATGTCTCTGGAGGCAAGGGAAACAAAAGCAAAACTGAACTATTGGGACCTCATCAAGATAAAAAGCTTCTTCACTGAAAAAATACACAATCAACAAAACTAAAAGGCAATTGACAGAATGGGAGAAGATGTTTGCAAATGACATATTGGATAAAGGGTTAGTATCCAAACTCTATAAAGAACATATCAAACTCATCACCCAAAAAAACAAATAATCCAGTGAAGAAATGGGTAGAAGACATGAATAGACACTTTACCAAAGAAGACATGAAGATGGCAAACAGACACATGAAAAGATGCTCAACATCACTCATCATCAGGGAAATAGATATCAAAACCACAGTGAGATACCACCTCACAGCAGACAGAATGGCTGAAATTAACAACTCAGGCAAAAACAGATGTTGGCGAGGATGATGAGAAAGGGGAACACTTTTGCACTGTTGGTGGGAGTGTAAACCGGTGCAGCCACTTTGGAGAATAGTATGGAGGTTCCTCAAAAAAATTAAAAATAGAACTATCCCATGAGTCAGCAATTGCACCTCCAAGGTATATATCCAAGATACAAAAGTGCTGATTCAAAGGGGCACATGCATCCCAGTGTTTGTGGGAGCACTATAAACAATAGCTAAATTATGGAAAGAACTAAATGTCCATAGACAGATGGATAAAAAAGATGTGGTATATATATAAGGAATACTACTTGCCAATCCAAAAGAATGAAATCTTGCCCTCTTGCCATTTGCAACAACGTGGATGGAACTAGACTGTATTATGCTAAACAGACTTAAGACAATCAGAGAGAGACAAATATATGATTTCACTCATATGTGGAATTTAAGAAACAAAAAGATAAAGATTGGGGAAGGGAAAGAAAAATGGGATAAAAACACAGAGAGAGGCAAACCATAAGAGACTCTTAAATACACAGAACAATCTGTGGGTTCCTGAAGTGAGGTGAGTGGGAAGATGAGCCAAATGGGTGATGGGCATTAAGGAGGGCGCTTGTCGGAATGAGCACTGGGTGTTATGTGTAAGTGATGAATTACTGGGTTCTACTCATGAAACCAATACTACACTGTATGTTAATTAACTTGAAGTTAAATAAATACTTAAAAATAAAAATAAAATTCTTAAAATTTGAAAAAAAAAGGGAAAAGAAAGAGTTTTCTCAAGGAAAAAGGTAAAGAAATAATAATCACCTGTTGCTCCTAACCACATAGGAAAAACATTCTTGAGGGTATGCAGTGAAGAAAAGTTCTGAAACGCCAAAACAGGCTATTGAATTGGTTGAATTACTAGATTTTTCCACATCTGATTTTTCAAATTCAATCAATTTCCTACCAGCTTTTCTACTTTGCCATCTGTTTCTAAAGCAAAACTTAACACAAGTCTGTGGAGGATGAGGTTTGTTTTATTTCTTTTCAATCTAAGTTTTAGTGAATCATGTCTAGGCTAAATTCCAGGTTGAATGGATCATCAAAATCCAGCATCATACCCACATGTTTTCTTAAATTCAGGGCAGAGCATGTTGTCTTTCTCAATACATTACATTTGAACCACAGAAATAGATTTATTATGCTAAAAAGCATCCAAAGAGCACGTGCAGTAGTGCTTAAGTAAAGAGATAGTTAACAAGCATTTCAATACTGTTCATCTCTACTGAGAACCTAATTCTTCACTGTTCTTAATGCAGTCTTAAACTCTGTTTATTTTAAATCTGATAGTTCCTATGCTAATGAATTTTACATACATTGTGTAGGATAATCTGGCACATGCTGACACGTAAGGATCAACAACCTTCACACATTTACCATTCTGATTATGTTCTAGATGATCCTGAGTTCAAATTTATCCCACCGGAGTATAAGAATTCATGATCACATCACAATAAATTTCCAGACAACAGCAATTCTTTCTGTGGATAAAGAATGCATTTGCCCTTGAAGTTTGGAAGAAAATAAATCAAAAACACTGTGCATAAACAAAGACCAAAAATCTATGCCAATATAGCAATCTCTAATAACCGGGGCAAAAATAATATGAAGCTCGATTGAGAAACAATACATGAGAAATGGTTGGTATATACAAGTTACTCAATAAATATAAGTTGTTATTATTACTAGACTTAAAACAACTCTATAACACCCTGATTTTTAGTTTCTAAAGGAATATACGAGGCAATGAATTGCTGTTCTTTTGCACACTAAAATCATGACATATTCAGGAAAAAAGAAAATCCATTTCCAGGCTAACAGTAACCCAATTGCATACTCTTATCTCGAATATAAGGACTTAACACAGAAGTGTGTGCAAGAAATAACAGGTATGCACTGAGGTGTAGAAAAAGATCCTTGGGTGTCAATTCCGTTTTTACTGAAGTGCCACTCAAGTGCTGAGCAAGTTGTTTAACTGGTGTACATAGATGACACCTGAGAGTTTGCAGGTACAAAAGAAGTTTTGATAGAAGAGGAAAACACTCCTACAAACCACCTCGCAAAATGTGAACTCAGCTGATTACCATTAAAACCTGCATCCTTTCCAGTACTGAATTTGCTCCACTTCAAAGTATTTGTGTATGACTAAGTTGTTGATTTCTAGAAATGCATTCTGAAATTTTAAATGGAAATTGGTGCCCTTTAATAGATTATAGACTTCTTAAGGGCAGGGGAAATTTCCTTGACCTTCTTTGTTAAATACAAATGGTTGATGACCTTACAGATTTTATTTTTCATAACTGTAATGACAATGTTCAAAATAAGATAGATGGGGGAAAATAATGTGATTTAATATCATTTTAGGCCCTGAATCTTTATTTTGTTTTTAACAGCTTTACTGAGATAGAGTTGACACGCAATGCACATATGAAACTGAACAATTTGGTAAGATTTAACCATGTACACACCACCCATGAAACCATCATGGCAATCAAGATAATTAGCATATCCATGCCCCTAAGTGTCTCCCCATGCTGCAATCCCTTCCTCTGCCCGCTCTTCACTGCCCCCTACCTGTCCACCCAGGCAGCGGATCTTTCTTCCGCTAATACTAATTAGTTTGCATTTACAAGAATTTTATAGAAATGGATTCATATAGGAAGTAAACTTTTCTGCCCCTTTTACATTTCATACTGAGTAATACAGTAATCATACTGAGATTCCTCTTCATCGTATACAGTTCATTCCATTTTATGCCTGAGTAATATTTCATAAATTCAGTATACCACAATTCGATAATCCTTTCACCTGTTGATGGTTGGTTGAGTTGTTTCCATTCTTTAGCTATTACAAACAAAGCAACTGTGAACATTTATGTGCACGTCTTTTTTTTTTTAATTTTTTTTCCCAACGTTTATTTTTTTGGGACAGAGAGAGACAGAGCATGAACGGGGGAGGGGCAGAGAGAGAGGGAGACACAGAATCGGAAACAGGCTCCAGGCTTCGAGCCATCAGCCCAGAGCCTGACGCGGGGCTCGAACTCCCGGACCGCGAGATTGTGACCTGGCTGAAGTCGGACGCTTAACCGACTGTGCCACCCAGGCGCCCCTATGTGCACGTCTTTATATGGACATATGCTATCGCTTCTTTTAGACAAATACCTAGGAGTGGAATGGGTGCGTCAAACATTGGATGAATGTTCAGCTTTAAAGAAACTATCAAACCATTTTCCAAAGTGTTTGCATCTTTTACATTCCCAGCAGCAGGGTATGAGCTTTAGTTGTTTCATACCCTCACCACTTTATATGGTCAGGGTGTTTGCTTGCTTTTTTTTTTATTTTTAGCCATTCTTAAGAGAGGTATAGGGATACTTCATTAGGTTTTAACCTTTCATTTCCCTAATAATTATCAAGGTAAAAAATATGTTCATATTTTCTATTTGTCATCTGTATCTCTTTCTTGCTGAAGTGGCCATTAAAATTTGTTGCCCATTTTTATTGGACTATTTTCTTATTATTGGCTTTCAATGTTATTTATATATATTTGACATACAAGTCATTTTACCAGATAAATGATTTTCAAATACTTTCCCATGCCTATAGTTTTTTTTTGTTATTTTATCATTGCCTTTTGAAAAGTAGAACTATTAATTTTAATGAGGTTCGATTTATCAATTTATTCTTTACTGTATCATGTTTGAAGGGGTGTATCTAAGAAATCTTACTTAACCTAAGGTTACAAGATTTTCTTCTATGTTTCTCCTAAAACATTTATAGTTTGAGAATTTACATTTAGGCCTGTGTTATTTTTATACACAGTGTAAGTTATGTGGAGAGGTTAACTTTTTGCATATAGATGTTTAATTTGTATAGCTCCATTTGTTGGAAAAAATAATTCTCTATTGAATTGCCTTTTGTCAGGAATCAATGACCATATATACGTGGCTGTGTTTCAGGACTCTCCAGTTTGTTGTGTTAATTTATTTGTCTCTGTTGACATGAACACCAGACTTCATTGGATACTGTAGCTTTAGAGTAAGTCATAAAATCATGCACCATTAGTCCTACTGTTTTGTTCTTTTTCAATGTTGTTTTGCCTATTCCATGCACTCAAATATGAATTTTAGAATTCATTTGCAACTTTCTATCTAAAAAGTCAGCTGAAATTTTGATGGGATTTTATTGAATCCATAAGTCTATTTGGAAAATATTGACATCTTAAGAGTAGAGACGATTTTGACCAATGAGTACAATATAGCCCTCCATAGATTCACTTATTCTGTAATTTTTTTCAACAGTATTTTCTAGTTTTCAGAGTATACATCTTTCACATACTCAAATTTATCCCTATTTCTTTTGTTACCTACTTCACAAATGGCACTCTTAAAAATTTTCTGGTAATTTCTTGCTTAATTGAAATAGTATTTTGGCACATAAATCTTGTATACTGTGAACGTGCTAAACTCATTCACTAGATTTTTATACATTCTGTTGGCTTTGCTACATAGATGATTATGTCACATTGAAATACAGTTTTGCTTCTTCTTTTCCATTCTAGATGCCTTTTATCTCCGTTTCTTGCCTTGTTACATGACTAGAACTTAGAGTACAATAATGAATAAAAGTGATGAAAGTGAACAATCATGGTTTTTTCCTAATTTTAGGGGGAAATTTTTCAGTCTTTCACCATTAAGTATTATGTTAGTTGTACATTTTCTATAGATGTCATTTATTGGTTTTGTCTATTCCTAATTTACTCAGAGTTATATCACAAATGAGTGTTGAATTTTGATTAATGATATTTCTGCAACTACTGAGATGATCATGTTTCCTTCTCTTTTACTGTTAACATGATGAATTGTTTTGATTACTTGTTTAAAAGTTAATACAACCTTAAATCCAAATAGGGAGTCCAGAAATAGATATACACATATATAGAACATTGATTGTGTCCACACAATTCATTTAGGAAAAGCATGATCTTTTAAATAAATAATGATGGAACAAATGGATATTTATATTCTACATGGAAAAAAATTCTTGACCCTTACCTCATGCATACATAAAAATCAACCCAAAATAGTAATAGGCTTACTATTGTAAATGGTAAAGCCATTCATCTTTTTGAAGAATACAGAGGAACAATTTTCATGACCTTGAGATTTCTTGGATATAAAACAATGAATATGAATCATTTAAAAACACTTTATATTTGGGACTTCATCAAAATTCAAAAGGTAGCTCTTTAAAGAACACTGTTAATGTAACTCATAGGTAGGCCATAGATTGGAAAAATTATTTAAAATATATGTATTTCAAAAGCCTCGTATTCAGGATAACTTAAAATTTTCACAACACGATAATGTGAGAAAAATTACTAAGTAAAAAATGGGAAATTTTGAATAGGCACTTCAGAAAAAAAGATATGTGACTGGGCAAAAAGCACATGAAAAGGCATCCAACAACATCAGTCATCAAGGAAATGTAAATTAAAGCCACATTGAGATTTCACTACACCAAAATTGATCTATAGTTTTAATGCCATCAAAATTAAAACAACAGTGATTTTTTTATAGAAAATGGCAAGATAATTCTAAAATGTATATGTAAAAACAAATGATCTAGAGAATCTAAACAACTTTTAAGAAGATCAGCAAAGTTCGAAGACTTCTAATACCCAATTTAAGACTTACTATAAAGCTACAGTAACGGAGTCCATATGATTGGAATAATAATTATTATAGATTAATAGAATAAAATAGAATCCAGAAACAGACACACATATCTCAGATCAACTGTTTTCAACAAAAACTGCAAAGGTAATTCAATAGATAAAAATATTCATTTACAAAATTGTGCTAGAAAAAATGGACGTCCATGTGGGGGAAAATATGAACCTGGATGAAGGCATAGAATTGTTATCATTTCCGAAACTTAATTCAAAGGGAATCAAACAAATAGACAAAAAAGCAGAATCATGCCTATGAAACGGAGAACAAACTGATGATTGCCAGAGGGGAGGAGGTGAGGGGATGAGCAAAATATGTGAAAGGGAGTGGGAGGTACAGGCTTCTACCTATGGAATGAGTAAGTCATGCGAATAAAAGGCACAGCATAGGCCACACAGTCAATGATATGTAATAGCGTTGTATGGTGACAGACGGCAGCTACACTTGTGGTGAGTTTAACGTATAAAGAAGTTGAATCACTATGTTGTATGCCTGAAACTAATGTAATATTGTGTGTCAACTATTCTTGAATTTAAAAAAAAAAAAGAATCACAAAAGCATTCTGAAAATAAAACCTAAAATCATAAAAGTTTTGGACAAAAACATAGGAGAAAATCTTTGTAACCAGAGCTTTAGCAAAGAATATTTAGATAAGACACCAAGAGCACAAGCCATAAAAGAAAATAAGTGAAGAGGTGAATTTCATCAAAGATTTTAAAATAGGGGCACCCGGGTGGCTCGGTCGGTTAAGCGTCCGACTTTGGCTCAGGTCATGATCTCACAGTTTGTGGGTTCGAGCCCCGCATCAGGTTCTGTGCTGACAGCTCAGAGCCTGGAGCCTGCTTCGGATTCTGTGTCTCATTCTCTCTCTGCCCCTGCCCCATGTGTGCTCTGTCTCTCTCTGTCTCTCAAAAATAAATAAAAATGTAAAAAAAATTTTTTTAATAAAAATAAATAAAAAATAAATTTAAAAATTTTAAAAATTAAGGCCATTGTTAAGAAAATGAAAAGATAAACAGAAGGACAGCACATTCTGATAAAGGATTTGTGCTGAAAAAAAATACATATATATGATAAGAAATAACATACATTACAGTGTGTGTGTGTGTGTGTGTGTGTGTGTGTGTGTGCATGTGTGTCTGTGTATCTAAAGAGAAACTATAATAAAACACCAGGATAACACCATCTAACTTTGTTTTAAACCACTGCCTAATCCCTATCTATTCAAAGTTACTCCTTGAACAAACGCCCTTGATATCACCTTGTAACTTACCATAAACAGCATCTTGCACCCCATTCTAAAGCAACTAAATCAAAATCTGTATTTTTAAACATTTGCAAATGACTGAAATTCACATTTATATTTGAAAATTTCTGGAATCCTTTTCCAAGCCAGAATCTTCCTACACTGCTCAGAGCTTATCTTGTCAATTTCACAAGGTGTTAAGACCCCTGAAGTCTTTACTCTCCAAATAGAGAATCTTAACCATGAATATTTTTAATTCTAAGAAGAGTTAATGTCCTTCCCTGAACCTTTGCCTAGTTATGCGTATTTTTAGGAATCTGTATCTCTCTTACTTTTAAACCATGACAAAAGTGGAAATCTATCCAAATCCTACATGTGCTTTAGATTTCATTACGACCCTATGACCGTCCTTTCTCCTAATCAGAAAGGAATCACTTTGTTACCTGCCTGCCTGCTCTCACCTAAGCTCTTTGTCCTTTGAAGCTATAGTTTTCATATGCATAATTTGCAATGAATAATTTCTGATTATACCTTAAATACTGCCTTTAGTAGCCCTCAAGTTTTACAAGCCAATTTTTTAAACCAATCTCATTTTTTAAAGGTTATTTATTTATTTGGAGAGAGAGAGAGAATGCACACATGCAAGTGGTAAGGGGGAAAGAAAGAAGGAGAGAATCCCAAACAAGCTCCACACTCAGTACGGAGCCCAGCGCAGGACCAGATCCCAGTACCTCAAGATCATGACCTGAGCTGATAATGAGTCAAACGCTCAACCGACTGAGCCACCCCCAGGCACCCAAGAACTAATCTCATTTTTCAAGCCCTTCTGTTTTGGTCCCTGAAAACACAATTTGAAAATCTTTTAGAGGTACCATAAATATGCTTTGATACAAAATGCAACATGATTTATTCAATGTATAGTACTTTGGTGATCATTTAGCCATATTAAAAAAAAAAGAAAACATACATCCTTAATGAAAAGAATTAAAGGCGTTTTTAATTGTCAATATGCTATCTGCATGCAATATAGCTGGAGGAAAGTAAAGAATAAAGGAATTCTTGTTCTTTTTTCTGTTTCTTTAAAGTCATGAGAGGTTAAGGGTAGAAAGGGTTGGGGAAAAAAACAAAATCAGAAATGATATACATTTAACTCTGGTTAAAACTACACTGAAAAGTAGATGAGATTACGGATGCCTAGTCTCCTCCAAAAACATTAAACATAACATGGTATGTAACAGCTATGTGAAAGCAAGCTGCAGTGTAAAAATTCACTTGGGATTGATAAACCAGTAAATAATTAAAGATCGTTTATTCATACCTAGGTATAAAATTACCTGGGACTTACACAGAAATTGCCAACATATGTATCACAGACAGTTTTTTTCATTCCAGATTATATAAGGTCCTAATTCTGTATGTTTTCTCTCTTCCTTACTAATTTTGAAAGTTAAAATATTAACTCATGTATATTTTTTTCAACAATGATTCCCAACTTGCAAAGTTGACTTTATAACTATTCTTTTTAATATATATCAAATTAGGTGTTAGCTATATAGAGTTTTATGTGCTTTTGTAGGGGTTATCAAATCCCACAGAAAAACTGGTTACTTAAATTTAACTCATCACCCCAAGATTTTTTTTTCCTAATTCAGGTCAACGTTTGACATGGCTCAAATATAATGAGCTTTTGTGCCAAGGCCTGCATTGCAATGAATATATTTCTCATTTAAAGCATGAGCTTTTGTGCCAAAGCCTGCATTTTAGATGAATATATTTCTCATTTGAAGCAGCAATATGATATAAAGTTTGCTGAAATAATAAAACCAAGTTCCTAAGTGAAAAACAAATAATTAAGAAGTAGTGAGAAATGCTTCACAAATAGAAATGTAATAAAGACACATCATTGGTTCACTTCTGGTTTCTTAGAAATATCATCTCTTGACCTTTTCTCTACTTGATTCTCTGAAGTTCTAACTACATTTTGCACTGATACAATTCAGTTCTCTTTTAACCCATTGGTGTCTTTCCCACTTTTGTACCTACTCTTAGCCTCCCTTGTCTTCTTCTACAGATTTCTGTAACAGCTATGAATAAGCAGGGCTTGGAAAACAAGAGAAAGATCAATTGATTAGGCAACGAGCTTTTGTTTTCCCTTGTCTGTTGCTTATCAAGGATTTAGCTGGTTTTGTCATTTCCCTCCATTTTGTAAACCATAAAAACAAAACCTTTAAAGTTCAAATGCACAAACTTGGCCAGGGAAACAATAAATTGGCCAGTTTTGGTGAATTTGGTGAAGGTTAATTGCATCTCATAAGTTCAGTTGTCAATGGAAAGACACTTGGCACTGATTCTTTCCAGAACAGAAAGTTTTATCAGGACATTAACGAAAAGAAAGAGAGGATACTAACCCCTTGGACTTGACAGAGAAAAGTCCAAATCTTCTTTTCGGTGTCAGTTCACTGCCAGATGACTCCTTGGGCTTTCATATGTTGAGAGAGAATTTTCCAAGGGTCTCTTGTATTTCTGCACTTTTTGCAAGTAGATTCACTGAAAAGTTCTGTACTGGACTAGCTTTTCAAGGATATTTTTATAGAGAAGAGCTATTGGAAATTGAGAACTATCTTTCTATAGAGGAGAAGATGGATTTGTTTGTTCTCCAGCATTATAAAGATAATATCTCCTTTTGTGACAAAGGTTAAACAGGTTTGCTTATGGCTTATTATAAAAGACTGGGGTTTCCTAATCTTGGGGTTTCTCAGTGAGATACAAACACACTGCCTGAATCAACCTGTGTTTCCCTGTGGAAATTGGGAAGCATAAGGAACCAGTGGAGATACGAAGATTATGCACTTTGTTCCATCATGAGTAATAAAGTCCTCTGTCTCTGACCCAAGAGTCTCATGTTTTCTGCCAGCATCTATGAGTCTGTGGCAAACTAACTTGTTAACTTGAAAGCACAGTAGAATCTCAGACCTTTCACATTTCCATACTCTTAAGTCATTTCTGAACATTCAATGCACCTACCTTCCTCAAGTTCATTGATATTTGAAACATGTCCACTAGGAGGTATTGACACAAATGTTTAGGCCAAAATGCTGATTTATTCTTGAGTTGTTCATAGTATTTAATCCACATAAACATCACCAACAAAACATTTTTAAGGGCTTGGGGCTCCTGTGTAGCTCAGTTGGTTAAGATTCCAACTCTTGATCTCGGCTCAAGTCATAATCAGGGTTCATAAGATAGAGAGCCCCATGTCAGGCTCTGCGCTGACAGTATGGAGCCTGCTTGGGATTCTCTCTCCTCCTTTCTGCCCCTCCCCCTCCACTAGGAAAAGTACCTGACTGGGGTTTATCATGGTAGTTAATGAACTCTTCCCATTCATAAATGGGCCAGAGGGAAGATGAAGAGGTGACTGGCCACCATGCTGACCCTCAGCTGATCACAGAGTACGAACGTACCAGTTGCCTAGGACTGCATTGGTTGCATTACAGACACCATTGTTTACGGCTAGCACCCCCTCTGACAAGTCATACATCCATTCTTTCTTTTGTCTCTGCTACCATAGTGCTTTCTTTCTTGTCCTGGGTAGGACAGTCAGGATAAGGCATATAATGTTGAGATTGCTTCCAACAATATTTAATCCAAACAAACTCTCTCACAGTGTACTGAGAAACAAGGAAGTATCAAAAACTGGCAAAAAAAAAAAAAAACAACAAAAACAAAAACAAAAAAAACCCAAAAACGTTGCTAGAATGGGTTACCAAGAGCAATCCAAAGAATTTCTGTGAAAGGGAACTTACTACTTATTATGAAATTAAGGTTGTATACAGTAGACTCAAAATAATCAAAAGCTGCTAAATTATGCCAATATTAGAAGAAACAGGTAGATGTATGGAAAAACTTAAGAATAAGAGACTAGTAGACTAGTTTCTGTTCCAAACTGGCAAATTATTTCTAGTATTCAATGACTCAAAGAACAAAATTATCTTAAGCACCAAAATAACAACTAAAAGGTACAAGCTATGTGACAAAGATAAATGCAATCACAACATTCTTCGACAAAGTTATTATTGACCTAAATCTGCAAGTGGAGGCTGGTGCCTCCCAAAGACTAAGCTCAAAGAACTAACAAAGGACAAAGCATAAGTTTTCAGTCAGTTTTCTCTAATTCTAAAGCCACATTAGTTTGACCATTTTTAGTTCAAATATCCACAGCATTGTGAGGATTTCAAAAGAAAACAGGGTGGGGGCACCTGGGTGGCTCAGTCAGTTAAGCATCCGACTTCAGCTCAGGTCATGATCTCCTGGTTCCTGAGTTTGAGCCCCACATTGGGCTCTGTGTTGACAGCTCAGAGCCTGGACCTGCTTCAGAATCTATGACTTCCTCTCTCTCTCTTCCCTCTCCCACTCATGCTCTGTCACTCTCTGTCTCCCAAAAAATAAATAAATGTTCAAAAAAAATTTTAATGAAAAAAAAAGAGACAACGGGGTAAATGCTGAGCACTGTGTCAGACACATAATAAATAACTGAATGCTGTTATTGTCGATAATTTTAATAAGTTAGAAAAATGTGGACAGGATTCAATAGTCAAATTTTGTTTTAACACAAGAAGGCTGGCTCATTAATCCAACAAATAGTTTTCAAATATTTATTCCCATTCAGACATTGGAATGTTGTGTCCTGGATGAACAAAACTACGTCTTTACTGTCAGGGAGCTTACAGTGCAGTTGGAGACAAGCAAGTGCCCTAGCAATTTCAAGGCCATATTTTAAGGGAGGTTTCAGTGAGGTTAGCACAAGTGTTGTAGAAGAACATAGAAAACACACCTTCCAGCTATTGGAGATTTTAGGATCAAGACATTTTCCCCAGTGGCTCCATTTTAGTGAGACATACTTACTGAGAAGACCTGGTTCCTATATATGCCAGCTTGTTCTACAGAAGTATCTGCCTTCTGGGGTGTCTGGGAGGCTCGGTCAGTTGAGCATCCAACTCTTGATTTCAGCTCAGGTCATGATCTCGTGGTTCATGAGTTTGAGCCCCACATTGAACTCAGAGCCGACAGTATGGAGCCTGCTTGGGACTCTCTGTCTCCCTCCCTCTCTCTCTGTCCCTGCCCCACTCTCAAACCCTGTCTTTCTCTCTCTCTCTCTCAAAAAGTAAACTTTAAAAATATCTGCCTTCTGGGGCAGATTAATGTCTCTAAGGATTCTTGCAGACCGAATACCTGGGAACAGCAACATCCAGAGAAATCAGCAACATCAATGCATGTTTGGAGTCCTGTTATCTGACACTACCAAAGTCAGAAGAAACTTCTTTAACTGATGTGTCTCCTGCTCGTCTCCAGCAATGAACCAAATGTGATATTTTCCTCCTTGAGTTTGTCAAAAGTCAGAAACTAAAGGTCAATCTATACTATTATTCCCAAAGTATTATCCATATGTCCAAATGGAACTAAAAAAGAATAATTTCAAGGAATGTACTCCCTGTGCAATCAAATTTGAAGGAAAGCAATTTTTGACTTCAAAAACTTCCTAACTCTTTTAGGACTAAGTAAACATGTTGTAAGTCAGATAGTTTAAGCTACTTATTATGCTCTGAAGGCACATTTCAAACTCCCTTGAGCTTTTCTGCCTGTAATACCTGCATATAGTTTGGAGCCAAACCACATAGAACAAATTCCCCAGAGACCAATGAATTTGGAGAGAATGCTAATTATCACAGGCAAGAAGAAAAGGTTCCAAAGCTACATTTTCATCCTTTCTGATTCTCTACAATCCTTCCTAAAAGGGAAATTTGAAAATGGGCACCTCCCTGTACATTGTCCACTTTTTGAACTGGAACCACTGTCAGAGTTTGCTGAGGATTGAAATAGCAAGAAACGGAGAAGGGATACGCCGACCGTTAAGTCTTTTATTGCTACAAAAGCCACTCTGGGAAACCCCATCCCGCATCCCCGCAGTGTACAACTGCAAGTTCAGGAAATAAAACTCACAGGTGGACTAAATCTGAGCCTCTGCGGATACTCAATGCCAGCCCCCATCCTTCCACAAACAAGTAAGTACCCCACGGTCCTGCAGCTGGGGCCAACAGTTGCTTGGCTTCTGCAGATACCCGACACTTCCCCCAACAAAGAGATAACCAAAGAAGTTTGGCCCACAGATGTTCGAACTGCCAGCCGGAAATTACTTCAGAATTTCAGAAGTACTTTTCTTATAACTCTAGAATATCCATGAATGAAGGTTTATAAAAGTAGCAAAACTAGATACCCAGATAATGCTATCCGTATTTCATACATCTGATTTTTTTCCCCTCTCTTAAAAAAAAAGAAACAAAAGCAAGATTAGTTCTGTCTGCTTCGAGGCAGCAAAAATTATAAACGTCTGCTCACTTGGCCTGGTATCTCGGAGTAAAGCATTTGATCTTGTGAGCAGGAGGAGAGGCTGAAGGGAACTCTATGTACTTGGACAGAGAAGATGAATTGTGCCCCAATCAGTGCCTACCAGTCACCTCCAATGATTTACGTCCCTGAATGTTTGGCTCTTCAAACCAGGTGAGTAGATGAATATCTGTGTTTACCTTCGAGGTTTATACCACAGGATTCCTGAAGGGAAATGGGACATTGGAAATGAAACCTGATTAATTCTGATGTGAGAGGCATTCTATGCAATGGAAATTAAATTCGGAGCCTTGGGGATTGCTAGTTTCTTTAGCTCTTGAATAAAATGGGAAGTTGCAGAAGCTTTTGTGAAGTATAGTCTTTAACTTTTCAAGAAAAAGGTTAAACGCTTTGTTTCTTTTTGTCTTCAACAGCTTTTCTTTTAATAATCCTAGACTTTTCACAGGAATTTTCTTGAGAAGCTTTCATTTCCATGATACGTATGGAAATGTGCTCTTTAAAAACGTAAAATGTTCTCTGCATGCTTGTCTATACAAGAGAAACACATCCTTTCAGGGAAGAAGATAGGCTCTCTGCATAAAGGAAGGAAACCAACATTGAAGAGAAGACGTTGTGTGTCCTAGATTCTCACGTTTACGTCGTGTCCTCGGTACATATATTAACCTCGATACCCTCAAAAATGTAATATTGATGATGTAAATATGGATGCGGAATATACCAGCTTGCTAATTTCAAATGATCATGCTTTAGAACTCGTCTGGTTGCCGTTATTATTTTTATGGTTGCTGTCATTAGTTGTAGTGGGAGTGGTAATAACAGTGGCAGTATCTGGGCGTCTATGATGTCTCAACTCTATGGGATAGGCACATTACTTAAAGGACTTCTAATCTTTACAATGACTGTGATGTATATTATTCTCACTTTATAGACGGTGATACGGAGTTTAAGCAAGGGGTTGAGAT
This sequence comes from Prionailurus bengalensis, assembly GCF_016509475.1. Classification (NCBI taxonomy): domain Eukaryota; kingdom Metazoa; phylum Chordata; class Mammalia; order Carnivora; family Felidae; genus Prionailurus; species Prionailurus bengalensis. The sequence continues at coordinate 30,573,685 of NC_057343.1, read as the reverse complement.
CTTCCTGTAAAGCTCAACTTGAACAATCACACTCCACGAGGAGAAAAAGTCAGGAGGGAGGACAGTTGGGATAATTGGAATGACTATCTCCCAAGAGGCCACAGCAGCCAGAGGCCTATAAATCGTAAGTCTGTAAATTTAAGTACGCAAGCAGTGGAACTGTGTTTTTCCAAAACTAAGCTGAATTTTTACTAAAAATATAGAGAAAGGACTCAATTTCACTAGTGCCAGATATTTAATCTCTGCCCATTAGGTAGAGTTTCGGCTAAGATCGGAAAGACGTTTCTGTGGTGAGAAAGCTTAAGAGAGAGGGAGGAAGTGCCCAGGCCCTGGTAGATCAGCCCTCTGAGTCGGTATTCACTAAGACATGGCTATTCCTTTCGGTCATCGACTAGAAACCTATATGGGCAAAGATTTAACACCCAGGCCTGGGCAGCCAAGGTCTGCTGACTCTCTGGGCCCTATCCATTCTGCTCCTGGGTGAATGTGAATCATCCTTTTTTGCCCTTCACATGATGCAAAGACCCTGTGGGGCTATTTTAGGCCTGCCTTCACACCATCCCCACGAGATATTTCTTCTAACCTCCACGATGGGAACAATCCTAGACTCTCAACTTCTCTGGGCAACATGGTTAAGGAAAACCAGTATCATCATGGATAAGCCGCTGGCCTGTTCTCATCGTCTGTGAACCTGATACAGGTGCAAGACACCATCTGATAATGGAAACAGTCCTCCTCCCCCAGACAATAATATTAAAAAAGTAAATTTCTGTTCTATCTAGAACTGGTGTAGAATTGAATGTGAATAAGAATGCAGGCATAACGCCTTATACCGACTGGCTCTAGACAATGAAGAAAGGGCATGAAGATGCTTTGAGGAATACTTTGTAGAACATTCTGGCAAGTGCCAACTTTGAGGTGAGAGTCAAGACCAATTCCTGCACCTACTACCTTCTAGCTGGTCTGCCTATGAAAAGCGTCTCAACCTCTTGATACCTCAGGGCCCTTGTTACAAAGCGGCGTGATAACAACTTCATTACGCGAGTTTCGTGGGGCGCCTGGGTGGCTCAGTTGGTTAAACATCCGACTCTCAATTTCGTCTCAGGTCGCGGTCTCATGGTTCGTGCTACAGCGTGCAGCCTGCTTGGTATTCTCTCTCTCCCTGTCTCTCCGCCCCTCCCCAGCTTTTGCACACTTGCTCCATTTCCCTAAATAAATAAACAAATAAACAAAACAAATAAATAAAAAATTTACAAGAGTCTTGTGAAGATTCACTAGGAAGCAAACCTAAAGCTGGTAAAGAGCTTTCACATTGTCTGGCACCATTGGCAGGGCTTTGTGCATAGAAGCTCATTTAATCCTCACCCCGACCACACAGACGGACGTCATCATCCCCGCTTTACAGTAACCACAGTCCAGAGATATTGAGGAATTTGTCCAAGGTCACGTGACCATTGAGTGATAGAGCTGAGATTTTTCCCTCCCGGAGCTTTGTGCTAGAATCTGTGTTTCTACCTTCTCTCCTACAATGCCCTTCCACTAAGACTGGAGGTGAGTTGTCCTAGAACTAGTCACCCAAATCAGGATCCTTCTGGGTAAAAGTGGCACTGAAATAATGACACTGGGACAAGCTGTGTACACAGAGCTTCTCCCAGGGGAACTGGACCGTGGGAGCACCTTAACCATGTGTCCCTCACTACTTCACATGGAGGGCCTTGATCTCTAAAATAGAGAAAGAAGCCACTGAACGCGACCTAGAGCAGAAGCCACACTTCCCTGTATTCCACCGAAGCCTAAGCATGGCCAGAGTTTCAAAAAAAAAAAAAAAAAAAAAAATTAAGCAATATCTTCATGTGAACTATGTCTTACCACCATATCAAAATTCTCTTCTATTACCAACCAGCAATCCCTTCCCCCTCTCCTAGCCTCGCTCACCATCAGTCTGCTCGTGGTCTACCTCAGCATCTCTGCAAATCACACCAGTAATCTCCCTATAGAGAAATCAATCCAGACCCTCACTTGAAACTGACAGCAATTGGTTAGGCTCCTCTTCCAAAGGCCTTCCCATTGAAGACTCTCCTTCATTTCTCCCTGCAGCATTACTCATCTTCCAACTGGGAAGCTCCTCTCCCTCGGTAATTAGAAGTCTGTGGCAGGTGGGACAAGTAGAGCTACCCAGTGAGAGGCTGAATGGCTCTTTTTGGTCCTCGCTGCTGAATTGCTATTTTTTTTCAGGCACAACTCACATTTATTTAAGCGATATTGCAACACTGATGACTCACAGTCTGTCTGGCATTCAAAATAAATCAACCGACATCAATCAATGAATACGTATTGAACACCTATTTTAAGCACACAGGGAGCCTGACCTTCATTCTTCCACAGCCAATTATTCCCCATTGTGCTGATGAAGGGTTACTTTTCTTCCTAGGCCTGCTGCTCTGTCCTTGCCTGCGTTGACCTTCATTTGGGTTGTCTTGACTTCCTGCCCAGATCAACAAGGGCACTTCAAATTTTGATCCAGGTTTACTGGATGTTGGCCACTCTCCCACATCGTGATGCAAATAGAAAATGAAACGAAAATTTTCCTTACTGAGTCTTGGTATCTCCCAGTAACTATGCACAATCCTAAGTCCAGGAATGAAGGGTCCAGCACATTGCGATGTACCCAACACAGGTATATTAGTTATCTTCTGTTGCGAAACAAAGTACTCTAAAACATAATGGCTTAAAGACAATTAAGTGTTTGTTTTTTCATGTATTTTCTATGGTTTAGGAATCTGGGAGCAGTTTTGTTGAACGGTTCTGGTTCAGGATCTTTCATGAAGTCAGAGTGATGATGTCAGTCAGGGTTTCAGTCTTCTGAAGGCCTGACAGGGGCTGTCGGGTCCACTTCCGGTATGGCTCTCATGGCTGTTATCTGGAGCTGCCTCAGTTCCTCACCATAGAACATCTTTATACATGGCACTTGCTTCCCCTCGAGAAAGTGATCTAAGAGAGGAAACTGAAGAAAGGCATAGTGTCTTTTATCACCTTGCATACACTGTCTCTCCCACTGTATTCCATTCATTAGAAGCAAGTCACTAAGTTCAAGGGAGAGGGGAACTAGACCCCACCTTTTGGAGGGAAGAATGTCAAAGAATTGTGATGGTATTTCAAGATCACCTCAGTAGGTGTATTAGTCAGGGTTCTCTAGAAAAAAAGAACCAGTATGGCATATATCTGTCTGTCTATCTATCTATCTATCTATCTATCTATCTATCCATCCATCTCCTACCTACCTACTTACCTACCTACCTACCTACCTACCCACCTATTATAAGGAATTGGTTCACAAAATTATGGAGGCTGGCAAGTTCACATTCAGAAAAGCCAATGGTCCAGTTCTAGCCCAAAGATCAGAAAGTGCTGTAGAACCAGGAAGAGCTGATATCCCAGTTTGAAGACCCTCAGGCAGAATTCTCATTTACTCAGGGGAGGGTCAGCCTTTTATTCCATTCAGGCCTTTAATTGATTGGCTTACCCACATTACGGGAGACAATCTCCTTTACTCAAGTCTGTTGATTTAAATATTAATGTCAACCAAATAAATTCTCACAGAAACACTAGAATAAAGTGTGATCAACTATCTGGGGATTCCATGCCCAGTCTGGTTGACACAGAAAATGGACCATCACAGCAGGCATTTAACACTGTTTATTAATAATGACGTATTTGTGTTGTTACTCTAGAATTTCATCAATTTACTGACCCATTCTCTGGAAAACAATGACTCTTGTTTGAATAGAATACGGCAATTTGCAAACCACTTCTCCGAAGCTTTAGTAATTTTAAATTTCACAACATCTCTGATTGAAAAACTAAGGTCCAAAGAGGTTAAGTAACTTGTTCAAGAACTCACAGATAACTGGAAAAACAAAAATCAAAAATCAAAGGAGAGGTTTTCTGAGTCCATATCTATGGAATTTCCCATCACATAGCCTTTTTTTAAGCAACTGTACATTCTCTTAATATTTCTGCAGACAAGATCACTGTTTCTTTACATCGTCAATAGCAGTCGATTCCTTTCGTAAATGAAGTTTCATAAAGAATGTAATGTGTTAAAGGAGAAGAATGGATCTGCTGGAGGTGATGACAAGTGAGGCTGAAACAGATGGAGCTCTGTCTGCTCTGTCTCTCCTCTCCCCTTGTGGGCCTTTCGGTATCAAGGATCTGAGGGACCTGGTTTGAAATCCACTGGCCTAGATCATATTGGCCTCTTTTTTTTTTTTTAATGTTATTTTATTTTTGACAGAGAGAGACAGAGCGTGAGCAGGGGAGGAGCAGAGAGAGAGGGAGAACAGAATCCGAATCAGGCTCCAGGCTCTGACCTGCCAGCACAGAGCCTGACGCGGGGCTCAAACCCATGAACCATGAGATCATGACCTGAGCTGAAGTCAGACACTTAACCAACTGAGCCACTGAGGCGCCCAGATTGGCCTCTGTCTTGAGAATGAGACTTTGTGGGAGGAACAGAAAGTTTAAGATAGGATGGATGCCTGAGTTGTTACTGTTATTTTATCTTCAGCCAGATGGACAGGTAGCTCTAGCATTCTAGAGGGTTTTTCCAGGAGGAAAAACTTGAGTTTAGGTTCGAAAGGTAGGGTATTATATTGTGATTCATCTTGGGCCACTTGTACTCACACCCTTAATTTGTTCAGAGTTAACTCACTGAAGGCAGACTCTCAGTTTTCTGTGTTGTAAAAAGAGAATTAAAAAAAAAAAAAAAAAAAAAAAGGATGCCAGAGCAAAATGGTTTCAAAAGGCACTTGGCAAAGTGAATGGGAACATAATTTAGAATGTCTGACTGCATTACTTTTTATAATTAGAATATTTCATGATTATAAATGGTTGATTATAAAACCTCAGCCAGCCTGTCAATCAGACACCTCTGGAAGCTCTAAAAAGAACACTTTTTCATCCCGAATAAAGCCCCAACTCCACAATAAAGTAAGATAAAATAACATTCCCAAGTCCCCAATGAGGAAAAACAAAACAGCGGTCACTTAAGGGTCAAGCTTAAAATCTCTGCTCCTACTGGATACCACAGATTCACTGAGAGATAGAGTTAGATAGAGAGTTAGAGAGCTAACTCTCTAACTTCCTCCAGCTCAGACTCACTGAATCACTTCATGTCTCTGCAAGTCTCCCAACGCACAGCTCCCCATTGCCTACAACACGTTTCAATTCTTGACCCAGCTTATTAGACGCATCAAGATTCCACAGCTATATGTATTTGCAACTAAATTCAATTAAAATACACTTGACAAACATTAGTTGAGAGTGAATAGGTTCCATGCTGGTTGAGGGGATATAAACAAAGAAACAAAAACAAGGCACAACCTTGAGAAGCTCTCAACTTAAAGAGGACTGACTAACAAGTACACAGGTAACAGATACACCATGATATTGCAATCATGGATATGATAACAAGGGACACAGAAAGGTGTGATAAAGTTCGAGACTCCCATATGTAACAATCTCCTGCTAGATGTTGAAAAGCACACGATTTTTATTAGAAATAGAAGACACAGCCAAGTGGGAGGCAGGGCAGGTGGAGGGAGGAAGGGTGAGTTCCAGGTACAGGGAATAGCCTGTCTAAAGCTTTGTGGAGAGATTGCCAGAGGTTTTCATTCCCCGGGAGCTTCTGGGGTATTTTCAGAGCATCTGTGGGAGAGGAGCCTCCTAGCTTTCTGCTCAGTGGCAGCAACAGACTGCCAGCACTAGCCGGGGCACTGGGAGCGCCCCCCTGCACGCTGGCCGCTGAATTCCTACCCTTCAGGCCAAGGGGAAAGCAGTCCCCAATTTTGAATAACCACTTGCTTTTCTCTTTTGCTCTTTTGATCCTCCCAATGTATATTTCCCCCAGTTTTAGTGACAAATAATTAACAGGGAACACTGTATTAGTCTAAAATGTGCAATATAATATATGCATATATCATGAAATGATCATCACAATAAGTTTAGTTAACAACAATCACCTCACATAGTTACAAAATTTTGTTTTCTTCTGATGAGAACTTTTAAGATTTGCTCTCTTGGCATTTTGTAAATATACAATACAGCATCACTGTATTGTATCCCCACTGACAGGGGATGTACGTTACATCCCCAGGACTTATTTATCTTATAACTGGAAGTCTGTACCTTTTGACCACCTTCACCCATTTTACTTCCTTCTCTTCCCCCACCTCTGGCTATCACCAATCTGTCTTCTATATCTATGATTTTGGTTTATTCAGATTCCACATACAAGTGAGATCATAACCTCTTTTGTCTTTTTCTGTTTGCCTTATGTCCTTCAGTAAAATGCCTTCAAGATCCATCCATGTTGTTACAAATGACAGGATTTCCTTCTTTTATACAGCTGAATAATATTTCATTGTGTATGTGTCTATGTATACACACATATACACATATGTGCACACATATATAATACAGGCATATCACATTTTCTTTGTCAATTCATCTATGAATGGACACTTAGGTTGTTTCATGCATTGGCTTCTGTAAATAATGTTGCAATGAACATCCAATATGTCTTTTAACTTATTTCCTGTGTTGAATTCTCTCTGCTTGAAATGCCTAGAGTAACTCATGTTACCCTGGCTGGACACTGACTAATATAAGCTCCTAGTACAGAGTTACCACTGAATAATAAAATAAATAATGAAGATGTGCTTATTCTTAAATTATCTAGTTTTGGCAAAGAAGTCGTGCTTTTACAGTGATATCATGATGGAAGTATAGCATCATCAAGGAATGGAGAATTTCCTAAGGTTCTTAAAGAGAAAAGGGAATGACCACAGCTTCATTAGAACAATATTAAGCTACACTGGAGCTTTTATAATCCTCTATCATCATTCTCCAACAAATAAGAGGGAAGAAAATTAGATATCATTTTGGATTTGGATATTATGAATTACAGAGAACACCCTATTTTCTGTTGAAAAATGCAAGTCCCGATGCAAAGGTTTTATACTGTTCTTTATAAGCTTCCTTAATCCCTAGGTTTACTTTGGATGTATTTTCATACAGCCATTGGAGGTGAAATTAGAGTTATCTGCAAACAGTTTTCATTTTCAATGAGGCCATAAAGTTTAAAATGTATAGAAAATCATGTATTGACTATACAGCATTTCAGGCTATTATAGCTAAAGAGAATAGACTATACTTTTCTGCAAGGGGACAATTTTGTCAGTAAGCTCTGGCAAGCAAAGATCAGACAGGGGAATTAGAGGTACAGTTTGATTTCTTAGGGAGATCAATGAATATGACAGGTTAATAGATGGCACACAGCTGGTGTCAGGTTAGAAGAAGTGATGACAAGGGACAAAGGAGAGGACAAGATGAGCATTTATAGAACCAGAGTCCAGTTCTGTCTGGAAAATCAGAATGCCCTGGGGAAGACAGGGGTTAGCAGCTAGCGTTCCTGGGATAAGCAGAGCAATCAAAACATCTCAGACATTCAGAGGGTCCCCTAAGAACCCAGCTACTTTCTCCCTGATGCCACAGAGACTTCTCCAAACAGCGATCTATGAAGTATAGACATCAGCCATGGTTTCTGGATTAGTGTCCCCTGTGTGACATGCTCCCCGAGGGGAGACAGGAAGGGGTTCCCACCTGGTGAAGGTCGAAAGCAGGGAAACATTTTTCTTTGTAGCCATTCCCACTTATGGGAGATAGTGTAACTGAACCGGAAGGAAATAGTCTTAGAAATCAAATATACCTGCATTGAAATTCAATCTCTACCCTGCTAGTCACTCAGCCTCCATTAACCTCAATTTCCTCAGCCTTAAAACGCGGAGAATAGTATCTCCATCCAACGATCATTGAAGGCTTTAAATGAGACAATGATGGTGATGATGAAAATGATAAAAGCAAATATTTGTGTTCAATTTACAAGCAGACACTGTTCTGAGTATATGCCAAGTCAGATACATATTTAAGACACAAAATGTTTATAAAGTGCCTGTACAATATCTTGCACATTACGAGTGCCTAATAAATGGCAGCAATCTTGCTGATGTTAGGTGGTGGTGGCAATGGTAGTACCGTTATCATTCCTTCCCCTTGAGATACAACCACCAAGGCCACGAGTGTATTAAACTGAATGTGCCTCCTCAGGTTCATGTTCATATGACTTACATCGATAGCAATGTGATCTTAGCAGAATTGAGACCACCTGCAAAAAAGTAAAACCTCTCCATTGACTTTATTCTCAACATACTCATTCTCAGTCATGTAGTTAAAAAACTAAGAGTACCATCAGGAGGGTAATTTGGGGCATGGTGAATATTGAACTCTGAGAGAAAAATTCTTAAAAACCAGTAGTCCAAGTTTTTGGAAGTGCACGTTAGAAATAAAAGTGCACAAGGAGATGCTAACTGGACAGGCGGGGGGTGGGGGGGAGTATAAGTAATAGGATGCAAGGGAGGTAATTTACGGAAGATAATTGAAATGACAATCTAATAGTAATTGAGGGTGATGAATGTATCCAAGAAGAATCAGAGGTTCATACCATATATCAAAATGTCACATAGAACATGAAGACAAAATCAGAGAAAGCATCAATCTCTAGAGAATATACGCTATGATCATTTTTGTAAATAATGTTTAGAAAGCACATACACAAATATTTACACAATTAGTGCAACGGTGCCCCAGCACTAGAGTTGGGCTCTTAGCGTCTGGCAAGTTGCCTAACACGCCTCAATTCTCCTGCCCTTGTCTGCTAGATGGAAATATTAATATCTGAGTCACAGAGCCAGGTCTGGTTAACAAAGTAATGTATGTGAAGTGCTGATCTCTACAAAGCAGGCATGCAATAAATGCTAGTTCTTTCCCAACTTAAAATCTGTAAGTTCCTCAATACTAATGGCTGGATGAAACATTTCCAAATCATGGGATTAAAAATACTAATTTGTGAGCTTTTTCTAAGAAGCATGTGATCAACTTTATAGCACTTGGGGGAGAGGCAAATATTTGGAATTTTGTATTCTATGAGTAATGATTGTTATAATTAGACAAACCGTTAGAATAGTCAAAATTTAGAATCAACTTTTTTCATCAAGTCTCTCTAGACGTCAGAGTATTTTTACTGGTCTTTAATAGGCTTACTAGGAAGATGAACAAAATGTCAAAATAAAAAACTAGACCACAATGCTTTGAGAACAACCCTTAGCAATTAATTAACCGCCTTAAGAATACCAAGGAAAAGAGGACTCTAGAAAAGGACATTGTCTGGGGCGCCTGGGTGGCTCAGTCGGCTAAGCGTCCAACTTTAGCTCAGGTCATGATCTCGCGGTCTGTGAGTTCGAGCCCCGCGTCAGGCTCTGTGCTGACCGCTCAGAGCCTGGAGCCTGTTTCAGATTCTGTGTCTCCCTCTCTCTCTGACCCTCCCCCGTTCATGCTCTGTCTCTCTCTGTCTCAAAAATAAATAAACATTAAAATTTTTTTTTAAAAAAAGAAAAGGACATTGTCCATAGGTAATCGATTTGTCACTGTCACAATAAGAAACAACACTGTAATTGGTACATACTATGGAATATGTATATATTCCATAATATATAATTATCAGATATAATTATAACATATAGTAAGTATATCTGGAATATATACTTCTGTAAAAATAACATTATAAATGAGAACTAATAAAACTCATATGAATACATTTCAGCAATATTTCATTAGGTAAGTAATTGTGTATTATACAAAGAGAAATTCAAATGACAGCTAAAAGTCAGTAAGTGGGAATTTGGGAGGTGATGGTAGACGCTGGTCTAAGAGATGCAGTATAAAATGGTGTGCAAGGAGGCCTCTGTGCAATCTCTGGCCATCACTTAGTCTCATCTGGGACAGTTCACTTGTACCTACGCTAGACATCTCAGGTAGAGCATTAAGGGGAAGGCAGAAAGGCTCCCCGTGGGGTGTCAGCTACACTGGCGACAGAAGTGCTTTTCTAAGACTTCTCTCTGATTGTGAAGAACACATTTTCTGTACAACAGAAGAACCTGCAGTTTCCTTCTCTCTTCTCTCAGCACCCTGATTAGTAGTGCTGGGAGGTTGTAGGACAACATCTCAAGTACCATGGGTATGTTTCCGGCCCAAATATTCTCAACTTGGGCTTTCTGAATTGCCCAATTTAAAGCTGGCCGGAGTTAGACAGGTGTCTACGTCCACCCACTGACTTTATAAGGAGAAAGTTTCATTCCATTGAAGGGTTGCTTTGTGTAGATGTGTGTGTGTGTGTGTGTGTGTGTGTGTGTGTGTGCGCGCATGCGCAGGTGGGGGTGTGTTTTAACAATAAAGTGTTTCCTATTTTTCTAATACATTTGTCATGAATCATTTTAAATAGCAAGTACTTTCTCTAGATCCTTTCCATGTAGGTAGCAATAACTTTATATTAAATATGATTTTATACTGTGCACATTTTGAATACAGAGAAAAAAGAAGGACTGACTGACCTTTAGCTACTTATATGTCATACGTCTAACTATACAATCAAAATGCCCCGATAGTTCCCTTCATCTTTCTACATGAGATATTTATTGAGCAGTTACTATGTGCTCACATTGCCAGATGTTAAATGATTGAAACACTTAAAATCCACCCCATTTCCCAAATCTCTATAAAGAGCAAATGAAAATATGTGGGAGCTGTAAGAAAATGATTAAGTGATAAATATTACTTTTTGATCATAAATCAAACCTCTATTGATCATATATTATATGAGGCATCACAGTATATATTTAATCATAAGGAAACCTAATGCAATTTATCTGTCTCACAACCCCACACAAATGCACGTGTGCATGCACACACACACACACACACACACGGAATTAGAAGTCAAAGAACCAGAGGTTTGAATTCAGGCTCTGTCAATGTACTAGCTGCTAATTTGAACAATTTATTTAACTTCTTTAAGCTTTAGATTCCTTATTTATAAAATGAGGATAATAATATCACAAATTATATATATAAAAGATTTATATATATAAGATAATATATATAATTTATAATAATAAATATATTAATATATAATACATAATGTATTTTTATATGTTAATATATAATTTTATATAAGATTATATACATATATGTGTATCTGTATATAAGATTCGTATATAAGATTTATATATAAGATTATATATAAATATAAATATATATAAATACACACATGTATGTATATAAATAAGATAAGGTCCACAACAATTGCTCAGGAAATACATGCACCTTTCGCCCTGTCCAGAGTTCTGTCCCAAAAGCAAGGCTAGGGTTTGACCACTGAAGAGAATTAAAAAGATTTTATAATGTGTTCTATTTTTATTCTCTAGGAACTCCCACTTCAGGAGAGCAAGAAAGATGTTCATTCGTGAAAAGTGAACTCATGATATCTTAGTACATAGAGGTTTATGGTGGGATGCCTATAGAAAAAAAGGCAGATTTTATATCTGAAATTAAACAAGTAAAATCATACCCCAAATGGATGAGATGTGCTCTCTGTTGAGGGGGTTCAATACTAAGGAGAATCGGCACATGCGAACCTGAGGAGGCTTGGGAAAACCCAAATCCTAACAAAAATGCCAGGCCAGATTTGTGGTTGTGATGAGACAAGTGTCTAGGAAGCCGTCAGTGGTCAAACTCATGTTCTGACCGGTCAACTCAACAGCTGTGACAACTGACAGACCTTTCTTTGTTCTGATACCAGGCTCATAAAACAGCTTTTTTTTTAAATCATAATATGACTTCCTATGTGGTCTTTCATCCTGGGGAAAGGACTTGCCAACCTGTGAACACATGCTTTCCTTTCTCTTTGGAAGTTCTATTTTCATTTCAAACTTCATACTGTAAACTAACAAATACCATAAGTTGCCATAAGTCTCAACAACCAAAATCGTCTCCCTTGAGCCTGCTCATCTCTGGGCACAAAGACAAAACTGAATGAGACTCTGGACTATCAAACCACAACCAGATCCTAGCTCACATAAGGAGGCATACTTTTGCGGTCTCAGTAAATATTAAGAAGTGTGGTTTATGTTCCAGATTTGTGCTTGAAAATTAAAATCCAGAAGAAAACACAACTAGAAAGAAACACTCTCGTTTCATGTTGAGACCACTGGAAATGTAAAACAGCAGATAAAACTTCAAATAATACAACAATGATTCTCTACTATGGTCATACAAAACCACTGGTTTTGGTTTTGGGGTATCTGTGTATGTGTGTGTTATGTATATATACATGTGTGTATGTATATACGTGTGTGTATGCATATACATACACACACATACACACACAGACACGTATACACTACTAGACCGATAAATCCCAAATCTAATATCGGGACCCAATATTAAGTAGGTCTGAGTTTTCATACTTTTTCAAGTTGTCCAGCTAAAACTCTAGTGTATAGCCAAAGTTTCTAAATCCACAGCCTATGGAAATTGATGTAAATGAGTAAAAGTGGGCCAGGTGAGAGTATAGGTAATTGTGGACTATAAATCCAACCTATAAGGGCAAACATTACTCCTCTATAACTATTTCCTTGTGCAGTTGCAGGGTTCACTGTCAAAGGATCTTTGGCATGTTTAAAAAAAGAATCTGAAATCGGGAATTTTTGACAAGTTTCCCAATTTTTAACTGTTGATAAATAATTCAAAGCTTTAAATATTATTCTGTAAATCCCACAGAGCATATTTCCGGGCCACAAGCTTGTGTCTTCTCACTATAAACTGAGAAAGGCTATGTGACATACAGAGCCAACACAGAGGTTTAAATAAACAAGTCCTTAAACAACAAGGAAAAATTAACACATACTGATTCTGTTGTTTGACAGATAAAAGGATCCTACAGATAAAAGGATCAATCAACTGGTGAGCTATTTTGTTTTCTTCTATTGACATTTTATCTTGACTTCAGTCAAGAGCTTAAGTATCTTGAAGACAGGAATTAGATTTTCTTTTCTTTTTTTTTTTTTTTTTAAACCAACTTTTATTTATTTTTGGGACAGAGAGAGACAGAGCATGAACGGGGGAGGGTCAGAGAGAGAGGGAGACACAGAATCGGAAACAGGCTCCAGGCTCTGAGCCATCAGCCCAGAGCCCGACACGGGGCTCGAACTCACGGAGCTCGAACTCACGCGAGATCGTGACCTGGCTGAAGTCGGACGCTCAACCGACTGCGCCACCCAGGCGCCCCAGATTTTATTTTCTTTATGTTAGTTTCCCTTCCCTAGTCCTGAACACATCCTTGAGTACTGATATACTTTTTAACACATTATAAATGTGATGTATGAAATGTGTTCTAGATTAAACTAGTCTTCTTTTTATGTTTACTTGGAAAAAAAAATATGCAGTGAATCAAGCAAGTATCCAGGAATGTAATTAATAGTCAAAGCCAGTCTGTTAATTGCAATATCAAGAATCTCTCTCTTTCCTTCTCAGTCTCTTCCTTCGCCCACCTTGTCTCTCTCCCCTCTTCCCTGCGTGTCTTCCTCCCTCACTCTCATGGTCCATCTCTTTCTCCCTCAAAAGCCTGGATCCACCCAATCTTGAAAATGGCACTTTTTCATGTACAAGCAACCTGTAGAGAAACTGAAGATATATTATTTAATATGAAATTTATTGTCAAATTGGTTTCCAGACAACACCCAGTGCTCATCCCAACAGAGGCCCTCCTCAATGCCCATCAAAACTGAAGATACTAAGTCTTCTTAAGACTAACAGTGAACAACCATGGACAGACCGGAAGATTGACCATGAAAGATTTTAATTACACTATATTGACTGGGACAATGGCAATTTAATTATAGAAAAGAATAAAAGTTCTGTCCTCAAGTCACATTGGTTTTGTTTCTAAGAGTTTCTTTGCTTAGTCTTCATGGAGAGAAGTTTGGGAGGGAGGGCGTTGTTTTTTTATTTATTTTTTTTTTTCCTGGAACTTTTCCTAAAAATTCAGCCAAGTATGATAAATCATATTGAAGCTGGGGAGCATCTCAAATCTAGTTATCAACTTATTATTTGATTTGAAATGCTCAAGAGAGTATGCTGCTTATGAAGAGAAACAATGCAAGCATTTCTGACTTGGGGAAAGGAGACTTTGAAGACTTTGAAAGAATGCAAAGTGCCCTGAGGAATGCTGATTGGAATTCTAGAAGGTGTGAGAAATTTACTGCACATAAGTAAGGAATTGAGCATTTAGGAAATAATTGGAAAGGCTAGCATTGGAATTCAACTGAGACAAGTAGTAATCACAGCACTGAATTCAGAATAAAAGAGTTGAATATGAAATAAAATACAAGAAAGCTCACTAAGAGACCATGAAAGGCAGTGCTTTAGTTGAGGGGGTCCTAAAATACTTTCTTGTCCATGACAGTTTATCTTAAAACATCATGTACTTCAAATTTGCAATGAGGTGAATGCTTTATTATATTGTAGTATTAGAGATTGTAAACACATAGCCTCTGATTAATCACTTCTTTTAGTGAAACTTACCTACTCAAGGGAAATCGAAGTAGAACACCTGGATCTTCGAAAAGATTGGGCTAATCTAAAAAACTCTTCATAACTACAAGTAACAACCTTTATTATGAGAATTTTTTAAAAACTAGTCAATTAATTGGTCATCATTTAGCTCTTTCTACCTTTTAAACCTCACTGTATATTTTGAATTCCCTCTTTATTCCTTAAGTCATTTTAAGTATGTGTATTTTATAATATCCTTCAGATTTTTTTTTTTTTACCTAAGTTCGTGATAGGTAACTTGTGGGCCTCCACAGTGGACTGCTTCCTCCTGTGGTTTATAATGTTTACCAAGGATGGTTTTAACTCTAGGAGTTCTCTATAGCCTGGGTTATAGAAAAGTCCCTACAGAATGATGATGCATTTGCTTCTACAGAGAGATGCATGTGTTTTACCAGTGAGAACTAATTTTTATAATAAATTTCCTGGCTTGGGGATTTCCACATCATGCCCAAATATAAATGCGGTGACATATCCAAACATGATGCCACGGATGGCTTTGCTAGCTCATGGGAAGCTTCATACCTCCAGAGCTTTAGGCAGGATACACAGAATTTCCCCAAGCAGAAAGCACTTCCAGGGCCCAGCCTTATGCAAGCATATTAATTCAAGTTCCTCAAATTATACAAGCCAAGGCTCCTATCTCCTGTCCCCATATGGTTGTTAGAAACTCAGCCCCTGAGCTCCTATAACCAAGAGTGTTAGGTCCCAGGTTGCTCTGACATCAGCTGGGATGCTTGCTACTCTGATTTTCATCACTGGTGTGGACATTTGGGTTTTCCTTTTCTTTTTTTTCAAGCTTAGTGTTTACATATATAAATTTTGTATATATTCCATTTTGTTCATATGCATTTAGATTTTATTGCTACCAGGAAGAAGGCTATGTTAAAACAAGTCTCCAGTGTTGCTGAAATCAGAAGCCTCCTGATAATGGGGAGAACAGTTTTTCATGAAAAAGCTGTCAAGAGGAAATAAAAACTCCCCAAGATTTTATTCAAAGTTGTCATGGCATAATCATTTAAACCCCTTCAAAATTATGAGAAAATGTGAGTATGAGAAAATCTTATCTAAAAAAGGCTTATTTAGATCGAGTACCAACTATATACCCAACATATTTTTCTTCTACCAAGAAAGTAAAGACATCAGTGCTGTGGAAACGTAAAGATGTGAATTGTTGGTGTAATTTTAGTTCACTCCAAGATCTGGACTAAAACAAGAGAGTTTCACCATTCTTACCAAGTGCCTATCATAAATCCCATAACCCAAGAGAGGCCAGAATGCCAAAATGAAATGAGGTGGGGAGGTGGCAGCAAAGAATTACAAGGTACTAGATCAGGATATGGCCCCTTTTTAATCGAAGCTTCCCGAGAGTAGAGAGCTACAACCATCCACCCACCACCAAATATGTCAACGAAACATCCCATCTATGCCACAGAACCACCCAGAGGCAAAACCAGCAAATCAAAGTGCCAGGCAGGCAAATGGAAGCCAGAGTCCAATACCAGGCATGAGTGACAAAGCAGCGAGCCACAAGGCACAGGAAAGCATCTAGGAGGCAAGCCTGTCCTGACAGCATTTTGGGGATGGGAATAATTCCTGAAGTTCTAATCCAGTCTTTGGCTCCATCCAGTTCTCAGGATGAGATGTGCCCGATTTGGGGGCATAGCTGTAACTTGCCTCAACAACACTGGCTCTACTGCCTTCACAAGATTTCCACCAAAGTGCAGGCACCCAAAATGTACATCAGCAGGATTTCCGTAGTCTATTGCATAGGAAAGCCCTTTTCCTAAGACTGACTGAAAGAGAGCCGGGCTTCTGTCCGACAAGTTTTCCATTATAATTAAATACATCACCTCTAGTAATCATACATATGTGTGTAACCCTCACTGTATATATGAATAAATGAACATATGTACACCAAAGCTTCAAGTTAGAAGAAACCTTATGGAGCATATTTTCAAACACCTGAACCTATAAAGAAGGAAATTCAGTTCAAAAACGAAATGAGGCTTGGTCGACTTTGTACTGCTAGCCTGTAGCATGGCAAATATGGCAGAAAATATACTAGAATTGAGTTTCCTGACTCTCAGGTCAGTAGTCTTCTCAGCAAGGCAACACTGTATACATAATTCTTGTATATGTATGAAGAGGGTTGAGTTAATCATAATTCCATAATCCTCAGCTATTAGTACACTGTCATTCTTGGTCCATATAATGTCTTTAATTATTATTATTTTAATTTAAAAAAGACTGTTTTCCCTTTATTCTTGACCCCCACTCTATTTCCCTTCCTCCACACAGGAACTCATTCAAATGTGACCAATAAGTGATCTTGAATATGTACATTTTCTTTGTCCATTGTACATGACCTTCGGTGTGTATGAATGTGTTTTTAAGTTCTTTAAAGGTTATGGATATAGGTGGAGTTCTTACTCCTCTTCCTAAAATCTACATTTAAGAACAGAGTGTTGTGCTGCATGTACAACCAATACATTGCTTCTAACCCTTGCACAGTGTTATAATAATTTTCTATTAATGTCTCATTTCCCACCTGAAATTCAATCACTACAATCTATAGTCAAATTCCATCATCCAATAGGACAGGTTTCCTTGAATGTATAAGGTAGATGTCTTTTGAGCTTCCTGTTTGCAACTTATGGAATCTTTTGCTCGGTTTATATTTCCTAAATATATTACTAGTGGATAATAGTTTGGGGAAAATGTCAGTGGTTACAGGAATTTGGGCTATGAACATATCGTATCCAAATGGTGTGGGATAGAAGTTTTCTATAAGATTCGAAATGTGCCTTGTGGTAAACTTGTATCAATTAGCACTAAATTTATTGGTTGACCATAGAAAATAGCTTTAAAATGTGTGGGAACATTATTTGCCAATTAAAATTCTAAAAACATAAGTCAACTGATCACTTTAGTCACAAATAAATAATGAGAAAGTATTCACAGTACAGTGTGTGGGAGCAAATACTCAAAACAAACAAAAAATTATTAGTGATTCAGTATCTCAAAGAATAAATATTGCTAAATGCTACCACAGGTTCCCAACATGAAAAGAAAAAGTTTGATCCTCTTAGTTAGGATACCTATTCAAATCTGATCATGTATTCTGTCCAATACATATAAGGCACTTTTTACTTATACTTCTAAACTGGAACTTAAAGAAGGAATGATAGGACATCAAGTATGCAAGAGATTGAGATGGATGGAGATTCCGGACAAGCAAAGCAGCATGGCAAGCTAAGAATTATGTCATACACATTTAAGAAGTACATTAAAATTCTGCATGAACCCAAGAACTGACTGTCAGAAAAGCTGAGTTCTAAATGGAACACCTTGTTTAATTGATGTACGACTTTAGATTAGTCATCCAACCTCCCAAGAATATCCTGATCCTCGATTAAAGAGAGAAGGAACATGTCTACTTCACATAACATGTTGTGATCATAAAATCCAGTGACATTAAAGGACTTAGAGTAAAACGAACTTCAGTATTTTAATAGTCACATAGAATGATTCAGAACTGAAGCTGATGTGCTGACCACCAAGACGGAAACATGAATAATATGGAAACTGGTGTTATAGGCTTTTGACAATTTTCCTTTGTAGCTAAGTTTCCTTTTATTGAAGTTGATGTGTTAGGGCTTGAGAGCAATTTAGGATAGGAGAGTATTTAAAAGACAGAAGAAAATTATTTAACATGATTATCAGGCTAATAGACACCAAGTAGTTAAGAAACGTTACTAGCTACTGCTGGAATATAGTGTGCTGTGCGCACAGTCACAGAAGTGGGAAATACTCCACTGAAGTGTCAGTAAGGGGCAGAGTAAGCTGAGGCTGCCTACATTAAAAGAATACCTCCACACCACCCACCCTTCAAAGCACAAACACATACACACACACTCACAAGCACACACACACACACACACACACACACAGATGCACACAAACACACACAAGAATCAGGGAACAAAAATTAATTTCAAAACAACACCTTAAAAGAACAGAGGGAAAAATGATGGCAATAAAAATGACGTGAGAAAAGGCTGGGAGAACAGATCCAGGAGATACAGGGCGCATTACAACGAATTTCAAAAGAGAAGCAAGAAACAACGAACATATAGCAATGAACAAATAGTACAAAAAAAACCTACCAGTAAAATGAAGAGTTGAATTTGCAAGTTTAAAAGAATTTTTCCAAGAAGAATTCAAGATAGAATACCCATTTCTAAATCTATCTTGGCGAAACTTTTGAATTATCTTTTTAAAAAATTCAGTAACCATAAAAATAAGAAAAAACTAAAAAACTTACTTTCAAAAAGTTGAGTAGCAGGCCATAAAAAATAAGACAAGAAGAAAGAAAGTATATGAATTAATGGGATACCTGGGTGGCTCAGTCAGTTAAGCGTCTGACTTCGGCTCACTCAGATCGTGATTTCATAGTTCGTGAGTTCGAGCCCTGTATCAGGCTCTGTGCTGACAGCTCAGAGCCTGGAGCCTGCTTCAGATTCTGTGTCTCCCTCTCTTACTGCCCCTCCCCTGCTCACACTCTGTCTCTCTCTCTCAAAAATAAATATTTTAAAAATTTTTTAAAAAGAAAGTATATGAGTTTTCTATCTTACACTGGGTATGTGAAATAGCCATTTTACCACTTACAGTTAGAAAAATAAAAATTGGGGCACCTGGATGGCTCAGTCAGATAAGCATCTGACTCTTGATTTCAGCTCAGGTCATGATCTCATGTTTCATGAGTTCAAGTCCCCCATCGGGCTCTGTGCTGACAGTGCGGAACCTGTTTGGGATTCTCTCTCTCTCCTGTTCTCTGTCTCTCCCCTGCTCATGCTCACATGCTCCCCCCTCTCCTCTCTCGCTCTCTCTCTCAAAATAAATAAACTTTAAAATATATATATATATATATATAGAAAAACACAAATTCAGAAAAGTTTTTCACTTACAGATCATAATAAATAGAATAAAAATAAGTTGCATGGCATCCAAATCACTAGCAACAAAAAGAAGAAACAAATATCATCAGACAAAAAGGAAAGCATGAAAATTTAGAAAAATGGGAGAAATGACACAAAAGTATTAGAATGGCATCAGACTGCTCTCCTGCAATATTGAAACATAGAAAAAAAAGGTGAAATAGCAGGTACAAATTAAGAATACAGCAACTCAAACTTTCTCCATCAAGCCTAAAAAGAATTTGTCTGTTAGAATGAAAGAAAGCTATTCGACAGTGGATGGATGGATGGATAGATAGATAGATAGACAGGTAAATATTAGGTTGTTAATATGGGGTATATTCATGTACGGATGTGTTGTAGGTAGAGGTAATAGGAAAGAAAAACAATAGATGGCATCTTTTTTTTTTTGAGAGAGAGAGGGAAAGAGCATGCATACAAGTGGAGGAGGGGCAGAGAGAGAGAAAAGAGAGAGAGAGAAAGAGAGAGAGAGAGAGAGAATATCCCAAGCAGGCCCCAGGCTCAGCATGGAGCCCAATGCAGGGTTGCATCCCATGACCCTGGGATCATGACCCGAGTTGAAATCAAGAGTCATATGTTCAACCAACTGAGCCACCCAGGTGACCCTAGATGGCATCTTCTTAAAACACACATACACAATTATATTTCTCTATGAAGAAAGATTATATTTGCATGCACATGTATAAATTAGCACACAGATGGGGCGCCTGGGTGGCTCAGTCGGTTAAGCAGCCGACTTTGGCTCAGGTCATGATCTCACGGTCCGTGAGTTCGAGCCCCGCGTCGGGCTCTGTGCTGACAGCTCGGAGCCTGGACCCTGTTTCAGATTCTGTGTCTCCCTCTCTCTGACCCTCCCCCGTTCATATTCTGTCTCTCTCTGTCTCAAAAATAAATAAACGCTAAAAAAATTAAAAAAAATAAATTAGCACATAGAAACTTCAATCAAAAGTAAATTTTCTGGAAAAGAATTAATTCCTAAAATTGTCTCAAGAAATAAAAAACATGAATAGATCTATAACCAAAAATTAACTTGAAAGATGTTTTAGAAGAATTACCTAGGAAGAAGGCCTCAAAATATAAAAAGCTAAAATTCTAAAAATTCCTGAAACATACAGAAGATTAGCACAGCATCTTTGTGATAGATACAAAAAATACTGAGAAAAGAGAAAAAAATTATAAATGAGAATTCTTCAAATTAAAAACTTCAGCTCATCAAAGGCCACTGTTAAGAAAACAAACAAACAGGGGCACCTGGGTGGCTCAGTGGGTTGAGCATCCAACTTCCTCTCAGGTCATTATCTCATTGGTCATGAGTTTGAGCCCTGCATCGGGCTCTGTGCTGGCAGCTCAGAGCCTGGAGCTTGCTTGGGATTCTGTGTGTCTGTCTCTCTCTGCACCTCACCTACTCATGCTCTGTCTCTCTGTCTCTCTCAAAAATAAATATTAAAAAAAAAAGAAAATGAACAAAAGCCACAGACAGGGAATAAATATAGATATCTGAGAAAGGACTTGTATCAAGAATATATAAAGGACAGCATTAAATCAATGATAATAAGAAAACACAAATAAATGGGCAAAAGTTTGGTAAGACACTTCACAAAAGAGCATAAGTGAATATCCAACAAGCATATCAAAGGTGATGGGCATCCATAGTCATCAAAGAAATGCAAATTAAAACCACAATGAGATTTCACTTCACACCCCCTAGAATGACAAGAAGACCGATAATACCAAGTGGTCATGATGATGTGTAAGAATTGCCTTTCTTACTCATTGCTCGTGGAAATGTACAATGGTACAATCACTTTGGAAAAAGGTTTGGTAGTTTCTGATAAAGCTTCGGTTATGGGCCAGTAACCACACTTTTAAGTGTATATAAAAAAGTAATGAAACTATCTTTCTATGAAAATGGATGAGCACAAACCTCACAAATGCTTTACTCTCTGGAGACAAAAACCAGAAATAGTCTAAATGTCTAAGTCATACATAAAGAAACTGTAACGTATCTATACAATAGAATACTACTCAGTAATAAAAAGAAAGGATTACTAATATAAGCAAAAACATGGATGAAACGTTGAACCACTATATTTAGTGGGAAAAGCCAGAGACAAAAGGAAACATACTGAATAATTTCATTCATATGAAGTTCAAGAATGAGCTTGAAAGTGACATGAGGGCATTCTTTGAGGTAACAGAACTGTTCTACTGGGGTGGTAGTCATAAGAATGCATTCATTTGTCTAAATTCATCAGACATTATACTTAAGATCTGAACACTTTCCAGAATTTTAATTATACCTCGATAAAACTGAGTTTAGGAAAAGATCACATATAAAAAAATGAGAAAGTAAAATTGGCACATAATATTAATGCTAGAAAAAAAATTTAAAGAACGTTTTAGGGTTAAGAAAATTGAATCTGTAAGACTTGAAGTGGTAAAATTAACAATGGTTTTAGCTATCTTTTATTAAGTGCCTTCTCTGTACCAAGTGCTGACCTATTCCTTTTCTTTTTTTTTTTTTTAATTTTTTTTTCAACGTTTATTTATTTTTGGGACAGAGAGAGACAGAGCATGAACGGGCGAGGGGCAGAGAGAGAGGGAGACACAGAATCGGAAACAGGCTCCAGGCTCTGAGCCATCAGCCCAGAGCCCGACGCGGGGCTCGAACTCACGACCGCGAGATCGTGACCTGGCTGAAGTCGGACGCTTAACCGACTGCGCCACCCAGGCGCCCCTGACCTATTCCTTTTCAACATAAACCTTTTTAATTTTTTTTAAGTTTATTTACTTTGAGAGAGAAAGAGAGAGAGAGAGCAGAGGAGGGGCATAGAGAGAGGAAGAGAGAGAATCTCAAGCAGGTTCCACACTGCCAGCATAGATTTCATCTCAGGAACCGTGAGTTTATGACCTGCGCCAAAATCATGACTCGGACACTTAACCAACTGAACCACCCAGGCACTCCTCCCTTTTAATCCTAAAAAAGACAAGGACACTAATGGTTCTGTACCCCATTCTTTCCTGCCAAGATTCTGGGGTTTTTTTGTACAAGTCCCCACCCCTTCCCATAGAGCGATGTGCTTCAGGGCATCGTGACTCCACTTCTGCCACCCCAGGGTGGCCCAAGGTCTATCTGATTTTCCCTGACAATGACCGGTTCAGGAATGGACAAGTGGTCAATTCTGACCAACGAGATATGAAAGAAAATCCAGGGACATGCTTCCAGGAAACCATCTTCACTGTAAAGCAAGTCGTATGAAATCATTACCTCTCTTCTTCCTCTTGACATCGTCATGCCTGGATGCAACGTCTGGATTTGCTGCAGCCATCTTGCCATCTTGAAGCCCTTCTGTAGTTATTTGCGCACAAAAACAGCCTATGTGACAGTTATTCATAGTCCAGTTAACAAAGGAAGAAATTGAGTTCAGAGTCAGTCAAGCTCAGAGGTTTGAGAACTTGCCTGTGGTGACACAGTAAGTGGTGATAAAAGGATATATCTGTATCTCTATCTCATTCTGAAACTACTGCTCTCCAATAGTCCTTATTGTCTCTATTCAAGTTTATGTTAGAGCTAATGTATATTTACATGTTCATAAGGCTTTACAAATTCTAGTCTGTTGTTTATTTTACTACATCAGGGTGTAAAATATTCTTGTTACTGCATTTGGGTTTTTTTTTCCTCATGTTTGTTTATTTATTTCGAGAGAGAGTGATAGAGAGCAAGCAGGGGAGGGCAGAGAGAGAGAGGGGGAGACCGAGGATTCCAAGCAGGCTCTGCACTGACAGTGCGGAGCCCAACACAGGGCTCAAATTCACAAACCATGAAATCATGACCTGAGCTGCAATCAAGAGTTGGACGCTTAACCAAGTGAGCCACCCCGGCACCCCGGGGGAAGGGGAGATTAATTCACAGCTGCTTTTCTGATCTTTTCCATATGGTCCATCTCTTAATGCCCTTTGTACGATCAGCAAACCTAAGGTTAAATGCCTCTCGTGGCAAGTCTTTCTTGATCTGTGCTGGGTTAAGCTTTCCCTATTTTGTCTTCCTTACCTCAAATACACATCTGCCCCTCTCAGCTGCTGTTTTAGTCCTCTTTTTTTATTCCAGCAAAAGTGTCATGCCTGGTGTATCACAGATGATTAGTGATAATGGAGAAGAAGTCCTTATAGTCCTTAGCACATACACTTCAATATTTAATACTTATTTATAACAGCTTTATAACGTTTACTGTTTAATGACTATAGTCTAGCCTCTTCAAAAAGGCTGCAAGTCTGAAACGAGACCCCGGAATACACGATCTCTGGCCCATACTGTCTTTGAGGGCCTATTTCTGTGTTTCTATTCAACAACGAAGATGGACGTTTTCTTTCACAGTGTCTACCAAGGTGCCTGGCACCGGAAATATTTGTCAATCACTTGAATATTTGAAAGAAAAAGTAATGTTCATGTTGTCACATCTTGACATTATTAATGCCTCAGAAAAGTCATTCTGTAGTGATGGAAATTATGAAAGGAAAATGAGGATGACACTTTGTCCAATTTGGTTCATTGCATCAGTGCGAAGCAGAGGTAAAAGAATATATGTATTAAGACACAAATTCACACATAATCCTTCAGAGTTGCCCAGAAAATAGAAGAATTAGAAGCATTATAAAGTATTAAAAGCAGTATTATAAGGATAAGTTTGACGAAAGAACATAGACAATGTAGGCGGAAACTCTGAAAGTGATCATAACTTTGCCAGATCCCCAAGCTCCAGAAAATGGATAAACAGGGATGGGCTGGAGAGGGGGATGTCAAAAACTACGCCTCACAGGCCAGCTACCTAGTCTTGTAAATAAAGATGCATTGAAATACAGACACAGCCAGTTGTTCCCTTCTTGCCTATGGCTGCTTTTGAGCTACAAAGGCGGAGTTGAGTAGTTGCAACAGGGACCGTATAGCCCACGAGCCTCAACACTTGCTATCTCGCCCTTTAAGACAAAGGTTGCAGATCCCTTGTCTAAACTACATACAAGCATCAAATTCTTCTGGGGGTGCTCCATCACGGTTAAGACACGTTTTAGAAGATGTGCCAGAGTGATGTTTGACATGGTTAGCATCAGTCAGAACCTTCCGCTAGCTTCGAGAGACAATTCTAAGGGCGTAGAGAGAGTAGGCAAAGCATAAGCATTTATTGGATTACCCCAAATGGAAATTCGTCTTTAAAATGCCAAGCGGCCTGTTTTTCTTCATTGGAAAACAGTCGCTGCCACATGTACAGTATGGATTCATCACAGCCACAACATTCTAATTGCAGGCTGTGAAGAGTTCTAATTGAAATAAGATTAATGAGGAGCCACGCCAGCCTCCTACAATATCACCATCCATATGAACACTTAGCTTCTATGAGTCATCTTCCTCCCCAAAATAACTCGGATTAAACAGCAACTTCCAAACTAATGGCAACATTTCCGGCCAGATTTCTTTTTATGTCTTGCATCATGTTCCAGGATACAGCACGCGGGGCAGCACACATCTTCTGCCATCAGCTAATGTTGTTAAATGTCAGGCATTTAATAAAGTTAAAGGGCAAAAAAGTTTTAAAGAATTTGTTCTGCCTAGCAATCAGCCCTTGAGAAGACTCCGGAAAACTCGTTGCTTTATTGACTGGATCAGAATGAGAAATTTTCTCATCAGCGTCTGAAAACATGACTCAATGCCCCTCGATATTCTAAAGCTCTATGAATGATGCTCCTACAAGGAGCATATTTACGTATGTACGTATTTAGGAACATTAATGAAATACAATAATAAGTATACTCTTGTGTCTACCAAATGTAGAGTTGGCATAACAGCAAAGTGGGTTTAACTCAGGTGTTTGAGAGCCTGGGCACAACTCCTAATAAGAGCTGTGGGTATGTTCCCCTCGCCCCAACATCGGCCAGTGGGTGGGAGACAGCAGAGCCCTGCAAACTGCAAACTGGGATGAAGGGTCTGTCATTGTCATTTCTCCAGCGTCCTTCAAGGAAGGAAGCCCCCTCAATCTTCCCTTTCTATTCTACCCCTGGACTTGGAAACGAAAAGATGAGGTTGATCTCCTTTTATGGCCTCAATTTCCTCTTTAAGTATGTCGTGAGGGGGACGGAACTGGTTGATACCGAGAAGAAAATAACAGTTTTAAGATGCCATTTGGAGTCTAAAACATCAAATTGGCTACGAAAAGGGGGTAGAAAGTGTGGGTAAGTCAAACCGCCTACCCTGAGTTCCATTCTAAGACAGACATTAAAGTACTTCAGTGTAAGTACGTGCAGTTAAATTTTACATTTTGGACATCCTCCTTGGTTTAAGTATGTGCCATGCGACTGATATCTCTATCAGCTCTCTTAAAATAGAAATTCTGTAAGGGACAGGCTTATGTTAATGAAGTATGCATAGTGAACAAAACAGCACTGACTGACTACCTTTCTACTCTAGTAGCAAATTTAAAAGGGAAAATATATACACGGAGCTGTTACCAAAGCCTCCAGAGCAAGATGCCACAAGCCTGAGAAATTGTTTCCTCTGATCTCTTGTGTTTTAATGACTAGCTAGCAGCATTCAATTACAAACTGGTCATTAACAAGAAATCTAATTGCGATTAGCAGACAGGTAAACAACTCATACAGGCATCGCAACGTGCATGGAGGGCCATTTTATAGCGTCAGGTGAAATGAAGGTTTCCTTATGAAAAATAAATAACATCACTGTATTTATAAAATGGCATTGTCTCAGCTCTTCATACATAAAGTAATAGAAGAGTAGCTGTAAACAATGAACTATACGATACCTTATTTTTTAAGTATAGTGCAACAAATCCTATTCTCCAAGAATTAAATACCTACCATCATTTAGAGTTTCAAAAACTTAAGCCACTAGTGAAAACCTACCTTTTGACAAAGGTGATCAGGAAAGACTTTATGTAGGATTATGTTAGATTATTTAAAATATAAATATACATATATATTAAATTACATTGTCAATATATATGTATATACTATACAACTTTATTAAAGCAGAAAAAAAAAGGAAAGTATTAAAAAATGTCATGGAGAAAATGTGAGTTTAAGATAACAAAATACCCTATATTTTTATTTCAACACAGTTTCAAATTCTTACCTTCTTTAAAAAGGTCCAGATTGGTGTCTTTGCCTAGAGTGCCAAAACTACTCTTTATCTGTGTGGAGTCACCCAAACTGATTTTGTGTCACTTTATAGTTTATCAGTTAGGACTTAAAAACACACAACACCCTTACAGACTCATCAAACACCTTCCTGAATCTTTTTGTCTCTAGGTAGAAGAATTACAGCTGTTGGTTTCAACTTGCCAGGAAAATTTTATCCTAAGACTCATTAGGAACCCTAGTAAAACAGAAAAGAAATCTAATATTACAAACACTTTCTTTATCTACATATTAACCCTATATCATTCATATCAGGTGGCAGGATAGACATACCTAGAAGTTCCCTAATAATTTAGGACTCCTACAGCATTCTTCTGCAATCGAGTCTTAGTGAGAAACTGAGTCCCAGTGAAGGAAAAGGTAAGTATTAAAATTCTATTTTCAGCATCATGATCAGGTTTGAAAAAAGCAATTTTTACCTAGACTTATTTTTTAAACAATAGACTTCTATTATATTAGAGAGGATCTGAAAGAAATCAGGAGAGGCACGCAGTGCCAAAGGCATCTCAGTGTTCCTAATAACTGCGTCCTCCATATTGCATACATTTGGCCCAGAGGGAGGAGTGGACCGACCAGATGACATCCACTTGAGAAAAGTCCACAGATCTCCCAGACACACAAGTTACTTCTTTCAACATTTAATGACCCCACAGTGAAGAAAATATATAATAATCAAGTTCTTTCTTGTCTCCAGTCTAAGTCCTTGCCAGTTTGCAAATTCATTTTCTGTTTTCCTCTTCGGAGACAGAGAACAGCTGGTTGTCATCTTCCAAATACTGTAACAGTCCCTTATATCTTTGAAGATAGTAATTAAGTCATCCTCACAGCCTTCTCTTTTGAGAAACTAAAATTCCTTTTTAACACGAATTATCAAAAAAAAACAAAACAAAACAAAACAAAACAAACTGCCACAGCCTTGGACATGAAAATTATTATCGCACAGACTTTCTCCGGAAACCCCACTTGGTTTCTGGAATCACTCCTTCTCCAAAAGCAAAAGCAGAAGCACTCTGCCTTGATGAATTTGACTGCTGCTGTCTGTCTTCCTCCCTCTTTCCACATAACGTCACTAGTGAACTTGGGTTCTCCGTTAACCTCCCACGAACACTTTGCAATTCTCAGGTAAACTTGTGTGACTCTTAACCCCCCAGTCACCTTTCACTCCCTGCCTCCACCCCCTCACATTCTAAAACGAGAGCCTTCATAAAGAGCAGGATCTTGACAAGCCATGACAATAGTGTAGCTCCAAATATTACATAGGCTACTTGAACCAACTGTACCATTTCAGCCCAGTGAGCTTTCTTCATAGGGTATTGGTATGCTAAGAAGAGTTCAAAACAAGCAACGCTTTCCCATATCCATTTAAAAAAATAAAAGCACTCATTACACAGAGATAGGAAAGAAAAAGAACAGAGTTACTGACCGTGTGATTTTAGGCAAATTATTTAATCTCACATTTTTGTCATGTAAAATGGGAATAGCGATCACCCCCAGGGTTGTGTTAAGGGATGAATGAAATAGTCTTGTTACCCACCACACTGCCTGACAAAATCCCTTTCTCTGGCACTTGTGTGGCATTTTCATACCTTGGTGTCGTGTTCTCCATGAAAATACAGTGGATTAATGAATCAGTTCTCTGGGGGCATATATTTGTATTTAAAGAAGGACTTTCTGGAGTTTTGATTTAAAAAAGAAAAAAAAAAGGTGACTCAGATGATAAGCAAGCATTCCAAGTAGCAAGTCAGGTTTGTAAGGACGGTGTTTTCAAACAGGAATAACCCCCAAGTAAGGCAAGCCAACTCACAGATGTAATTCCATCTTATACGTGAGGCAGAAACATGTTTATTTAAAGCCAAATATCCTCAACCTCAATGATCCCAAGTTGCTTCTAATAAGATTTTCTCTGAGATACCAAACCATATATTTCACCTTGGGTTATTTCACTGGGAAAGAGGATAGCCCTAACTTGGGAAAGATGTGACATGCCAATGTATCCATAATAGAGATCTCACTATTAAAGTACCAACCTTTTACTTCATTTTGCTTTGGATGAAGTAGGACAATTACTCTGCTTGAAGATAGAATATTTCAGATGTGAAAAGTTGAAAATATTTTTTTTATTTTTCTTATATGACTACAATTAACTGTTTATATTCCCCCTCTCCCTCCCTCCCTCACTCCCACCCTCTCCCTCTAAAGCCTGAAAATAAGTTGAACAGGTAAACTAAAGATCTATCCTCCATAAATATTTTAATTAACAATCATCTGAGAAGGGTTTGACCATCTACTTACCTGGAGTTAATGGATAAGTTTTGGAGTTTCATAATGCCGTGATTTACCTGTTTCCCAGTGTCCACAGATAATGATTGATGACCTGTTCAGTAATTAATTTCACTTAAATCTACAGGTTGTAGAGAAGAAGTGGGAGGAAAAGCATCTCATGTAGGAAACAGTTATTTCTGTTAGAAAAAAAAAAGAACAAAATTAATTTTCTAAGCAGTCACACTAAATGGCTCAATCAGTTACTCAACAAAACTTCCTTACCTAATATAAGCCTCTTAAATGTCAGCCAACAAAATTCACCACTTACCTGGAAAGTTTACCTTTTCTGTGTTTTTAAGAAAGCTGCCTCCAAAATGGGAATGTATGGGCAAGTGCGTGTGTGTGCGTGTGTGTGCGTGTGTGTGTGTGTGTGTGTGTGTGTGTGTGTGTGTGTGTGTTTAATGTCTGTGAGGTGAGGGTGTATGGATGGATTGTTTAGGTAGCAGTTTGACCATTTGTTTTATTTGGTCCCTGCCTCGTTAATATCGTTTAAAGGCTCCATTCTACTTGCCTTCCGTAGTTCCCTTGGCCATTCAACCCCTCTTCTGTTAGTTGGCACTTTTTATTGATTTTTAAATATTACATGTAATTTAGTTATGATTCCAAAGGTTACAGTAGCAAGAAAAATAGCCTCTAGGACTTCCAATGTGATCTTCTATGATTTATTTTTAAAATTAAGTTTTTCAACAGCCTCACTCAGTCAGTGTGCCCTTTCTTCCTTGTCTTCTACTCTTTCAGGTTTTGATTTCCTCAGTAAGATTTTTTTCTTTTGTTCATATGACTCAACTTCTAATTTTTAATCTCACCATTTTTCCTTGCTAAATATAGTCACTAGGATATTAGTAAAGTACCGGTTTTATATCTTAACTGAATCTTTCAGAATTATACATACCAATTTCATTCAAACTTTCACTCACTCATTCCACAAACCATTAAAAACATACCTGAGCTATACTGGCCAGTAAGGAGGCAAGTCACAGGTTAACTTATCAGGAAAGTTCATGAATTATCTCTATCCATGCACATAAGCTACAGTCTACACAGCACTACTGCCTGCATCTAGATCAGCCTCCCCTCAACACCCATAAAAATGTTATAATAACATGCTTCCCAATATTCTTCCCAAGAGCAAAGGAAGGAGATGGGAAATAGAAGAGAATCGATCACAGTTTTTCAGGGTAAGAGTGGAGCAAAATGACGGTATCCGAAACACAGGCTAGTGAAGAGAAATCATGAAAGCAATAATCAAGTGCTCATTGCTTATTGGAGAAAAATTATTAACATTGGCCATGTGTCAAGCTGAAGGGCAAAGGATGTGTAAAATGGTGAGTTCCTTAAGGAGATAGTTCATATGCCCAAAAGTCAAGAGAACAAGCCTAAATAGAAGGAGACAGATTTAGCGAGCAATTTGTTCTGGAAATTGTTGCTATGAACACAAAGGTAAATAGGAATCTTCCTAAGCAAGCAAAGGAGAAAGGAAAGAAGAAACTTCAGTCGGAAAAAGGTAAACGTGGACAAATATGAGAAACTTTAAGGGACATGTGTTCTTAATAAGGAGAAGAAAATTAAAAATCCAGAACTGTGTTAGCAGTGCAATTATCATACACACACACACACACACACACACACACACACGCATATAGATGTGGAAGGGAAAGAGAACACAGAAATTTCTTCATCACTGAATACACAATGTGAATTATTATTGAATTAAATTTTGTGGAATTTATACATCCGGGCTGTAAGCGAACCTGATCAGATTCATGGCTTGAGGGAACGGTGGACTACTGCCGATATGTGATATTGAATTGCTTTTAAATTATTTTTATATTCAGATAATTTTGCAAAAAAAATACACCAATGAATAAGTAAAAGAAGCAAATGAGAGCATCTCAACAAATCCATCATGACCTGGTTATGGTGTACAGGCAAAGATTTCACTTTATGAAGCATATGTCCAATTCAACATAGCCCTTTCAAATCTCCAATCCTAAATTTTTCTAAGCAACATTTTTCAGAAAGAGCTTTAATTTCTGCAAGAGTTAAATCCACAAAAATGCCAAGCTTGGAAGGGAATGGTGTACAATTACAAAAATAAAGGGATAATTAGGTATAATATTCTAGAATACTTAGAACTGTTTACTTCTTGCAGGCAGTGGTTTTTCCAAATAACAGCTCAGGGTGAATTAATTGTTGTAAAATAAATACACAATCAAGCAAATAACATTTTATAATTCTGAAACAAGCATATAATAGAAACTGTTTCAAAGATGCCTAATCCAAAGGAACTGGCAAGTGGAAGTAGATTTGTGAATTAGCAAACGTGATGATCTGGCAGTCAACATCTCCGGTTCCCAGTGTTTGAATGCATGCTATAGAATGAATGAAAAGCACACAGGAAATTAAATATATGCAGTGTATGAAAAATTAAGCAGGTGGAGGGACAGAGAAGGGGAATCAGTAAACTAGTCTAGAGGGGAATAGGAAAGCAGGGAAACTGGAGAAGGAAGAAGAGAGGGAAATGAAAAACATTTGACTATTCAGAAAAGCTGTTTATCTTCTTTGTTTAGCATCTTCTATCGATCACCATCAGGGCTGGCAAGTAGCTAGAAGCTGTGATCCTGAATTGATATTTAATTAAAATCCAGTTCTATTTTAATAATATGGTAAACACATCACAATTCTGTATGTAAATAACATCAGCAGATGAAGAAGAATCAAAACTAAGTACTAGGAAGTTTACAAAGAAGGCAAAGAGCGAATCATGCAAAGAAAAACAATAATTAAAGTCAGCCTCCAATTTATTGTTATCGTGGCTTTTATTAAGATTCTGCTTTAGTCCAAAAGTTATTTTCTTTCTGTCTTAGTTGTCTTGCCAAGGAGAAAAATAAGCACAAACTGCATTCTGTTCTTCTTATCCATGAAATCAGAGACAAGTGCCGCCCTCAACAATTCATTCTCCACTCTCGATGGGCTGGATTATTTTCTGGATCACCACCTTTAACTTCCTCTGAGCAAAGTTGTTTCCCAAAATTCTCACCTTTGGTTACACCAAAATGCCAGGTAATGGGAGTTATATGTGTTTATCTAGGGAAAGATTTGGTGTTTGAGATAGATCAACTCAGCCAACTTTTTGAAAACCACTTAGATTTCCAAGCATACTAATAGATTCTACTTTAAAGGTATATTATGTCCCCTGGGAGCCATTGCCATGCAGATTTGTTCACACTTATATATTTGTCTCCATGCCCATGTATAAAATAAAATGTTTATAAAAATTTTTTGTAACTTAAAAAGTGCTTTCCAAATTCAAAATAATCTTTTTTAATTAAAATGCTTAGTTAGTGTTATAAATCTTTGTGCTTCACCCAGCAAGGAGGCTAAATTGTGATTCCTTAGTGGTCTGAAATAGTTACAACTATAAAATAAACTTTAGGCACCCCAAGTAGGGAAGTGTCTTAATTCTCTTGAGCTGTTTTAACAAAAACATTATATACTGGCTGCTTAAACAACAAACATTTATTTCTCACACTTGTGGAGGTTGAGAAGGTGAAGATCAAGGTCCTTGCAGATTCAGCTAGATCCCATGTCCAATGAGGACCCCATTCCTAGAAGGCTATCTTTTCACTGTGTCCTCACATGGTGGAAAGAGCGTGAGATCTCTCACAGGCCATTTTATAAGGTCCCTAATCCAATTCATGAAGCCTGCACCCTCACAACCTAACCACCTCCCAAAGGCCCCACATCGAAACACCATCACATTAGGCATTAGGGGTTAACATATGAATTTGGGGAGACCAAACATCCAGCCCATGGCAGGAAGACATACTAAAGACCAAATTTTTTCTTCTCGCCCCCCAAATTAGAAGTTCTGATCTTATGAAATAGAATCATCGAAATTTCTGCTTCATTTAATCTTCCCATTTATCCATGGTGCCTTAGTTCCAGAGTGAGAAAAGAGTAAGCAGATGCGAATAGCAAATGGATAGCCTCTTAAAGAATCAGGGTTGAAAAGACAGGTAGAATGCCTCCGAATTAAGTAAATAAAGGAAATGAAATGTAAGTTTCTTGAGAGAGCCCAGCCAAATCTATTTCCACATGCCCACCTCACCTGAGTCACCCGTCAGGCGGAGCAATGACCTCATAGGAGCCTCCACTGGGCTAGCAGAGAGGGGGAAGGGACAGAGCCATCCCCTCTCTCCTCAAGCTGCCACCGCTTCCAGAAATACAGGGTCTAGGGCACTTGTGTGCACCATTACTCTGTTCCAAAATAAACAAATCTCAGAAAATCAACGTTTGGCTCCAGGTGATTCTCAGGGTGAGAGGAATCACCTATATCGTTAGCAGACCTCTCAGAGATGTGTGTACCAAGCACCTGCACAGGCAGTAGCAAAAGGGAAGGCTCGCTGTGCTTATTCTATTCTATTCCTGAAGTAGCCAAAAATTCAGAAAGAGTATCAAAGGGGCCAGAAGGGAGGATTTTCTTTTCTCCAAGACCAGCAGAAAGAAAGCAAAGCCAAGCCTACAACTCTGCAGCAGTGAGGCGCGCTCTGATTATTTGAATGGAAAGAGATGTACCAATGCCAAAAACATAAAACAGACAGAACAAATTCAAACATTTGAGAAGAGGATGTGATTTGGCGGAGATATTCTTTCTGCCTTTCTCTACTTCCAACCTACTTTCATTCAAGCAGCTCACATCTGGTGTTTTATGAGAAGTCAAGAGGAAAACGTCACCGAACCTAAGCCCAGCAGCTCCAGGCTGGGAATCGAGCCCACACGCTCATGGAGATGGAGAAAATCTCGGAGGACACCCACCGCCAATCTCCAGCTTTCAGAGCCCAAGATCCATACATGCTCCTCCATTTCAGTTAGAGGGAATAGATAAAGAAGAGATCAAATAGCCAAGATAAGATACAGTTAACCAGACGTAAAACTCATATTGAACCCATTATATCAGAATGCAATGACCTTACTGCTCTACTATCAAATTGGGATGTTCCTTCTATATTCTTTCATAGTATCCGTTACTTTTGAATTCCAAGGTATTGATTTGTAAAAAAAATAATGATAAATTTTTTAAGTCATAAATTTTCAAGGTTTTAATTTACAAAGTTAGAGCTGAGATATTTTACTTACTACATAAATTTGCAGGTCAAAACGAAACCACAGAGAAGCTTGGCCAACAGTACTTATCACATACGTTATGTTTAAAATGAGCTCTGATGGACTGTACTATCAGGCCAATCTCACCTTCATAGTGGGGGCAAGAAACCCCACCAGAAACATATTCACAGCTGGGGCACCCGCCTGGCTCAGTCGGTTAAGCGTCTTTCTCAGGTCATGATCTCATGGTTAGTGAGTTTGAGTCCTTCATCAGGCTCTCTGGTGTCAGCACAGAACCCACTTCAGATCCTCTGTCCCTCTCTCTCTGACCCTTCCTAACTCACTCTCTCTCAAAAAATATACATTATTTTTTTAAACAAGGAAACATATTCACTTCTTCTGAACCTCATTCAAACAGCGAGTGTAATATCCCATTTGGAAAGCTATTGTGAACACTGTAATCAGGGAAGGTTCGGGAACTAGCACAGTGCAGGCACATAACAGGTGCTTTACTTTCTTTTCGCACTTTGGGTGTCCTCTACTGCTCAAAGCTGTCAGACTAACTGGGAAAAAAGACTATATTGCCAATCACACTACAAAAATCTGGGTGCATAATTTGAAAACCTCAACTGGTACATGGTCCTCCCTCAGGAACTAAAAGGAGAATTTCTCCCCTAGGGATCTCATCTCTACTAATCTTTACTCAGAAGACTTCCTGCCAACATCTTGTACTTCTCTGTCCGAGTTTTATTCCCATTTATAAATGAATATTTCAAGGTAACTTCTCAGAAGCTCCCTAATTCTGATCTGATAAGATAGGCACCATAAATATGTGAGGACTCCTGGGGTATTTCCCAGTTTAGCCTGGCTTCTCATCGAGATCCTTTTGTGACTTAGCCTCTCATTATTTTTGTTCAATTCTCAAGGATCAGTCAGAGCTTCAGTTCTTATTGCCTATATTCCCTTTAGAGGAGTGCTGAGATGTGTCAGATTGTTCTGTTTTCCCAAATTTCAAAAAAAAATGCCACAGAATTTCTAATTTCTTCGGAGCATGATTGTTGTACGGACATCTGGTTGGTCAGGGAAGCATCTCATACTTTGCACATAGTTCTGTTGTATAAACTGAGGGTCATTTGCTCTCAATTCCTCCCACAAGTTTGGAGAGTAGGTGGAGTTGTTGCAAAAAATGCACAGGGGATCCTGTGGGCAAAAGAATAACCAAGGCAGGGGTGCCTGGGTCACTCAGTCAGTTAAGCATCTGATTTCTTGATTTCAGTACAGGTCATGATCACACGATTTCGTGAGTTCGAGCCCCACATCTGGCTTTGGGCTGGCAGTGCAGAGCCTGCTTGGGTTTCTCTCTCTCTCCCTCTCTCTCTGCCCCTCCTCCACTCACGTTGTTTCTGTCTCTCAAAAATAAATAAATAAACTTTAAAAAATAAAAAAGAATAACAAAGACATTGTCTGGGCAAGAGGAAGACGTGGATCAAAGGTCAAGCATGGGCAGGAAGAGTGAAGAGGCAGCTAGACTAAATCAGGTGCATATACAGGATATGCTAGGGGTGAGGAGCATTGCACTAACTGCAGGTCCAGATGAGGCAGTTGCAGACAGAGCAAGGAAGCGCAGAGAATAACATGGGAAGCTTGAACTGCACAATGCATTTGTCAGTCACTTCACACAGGTAAGTCTGTGTACGAAGGATATAGATTATGGTATTTCTTTATGAAAAGCAAGCTGCCAGTTAAACACATCTCCCTAAGGATGTCACCAATGGCTGGACAATCTGCAACATTACAGGTCAAAATACAAACATGCATGATTTCTATTAATCACCCATTCAGTCTTATAAGCTGCACCTTTATTTTCTACCTTTGTTTTCCACCTAAGGCTTTAGGGTCTTTAGGCGCTTTCAATACGTAGGGTCTGAAAATTATTTTTTCTTTGAAAAAACAGTGGCACCACAAAAATCCCTTCACTTTAGCATTGTCTTGCATCCTACTTACTAATGACAGAAAAGCAGCCAGTGTTACTGAACATATGACCCTAACTCAGTTAAATAGGCAACAATACAGAGCATATCCTGGGGCTACAAATGTGTGCCTCTTTCTTTACAGCTCCATTAGTTTGGACATGAACTTCATCCCTTTGAAAATGTCGGTACTACATAGGTTACAGAGGTAGTCAAATTCTTACCCTTGATTTGTTAATATGATTGTACTCATCGAATTGGTTTGAATTCACATCCAAGGGCACTACGTACTAACACATTTTCCAAGAATAGAGACAGAAATAGAGATGAGATAGAGATAAAGATATAATTGGAGACAGATACTATTACAGATAAGAGCAATATAAATCTCTTATTATCTCACATAATTATCACAGTAAAGGATTTTTTTAAAGATCATGAACATCCCATTAATGAAATATTTTTGATACTCCCCTAAAGAAAATATTCCATAAATTGCTTTCGTTTGCCTTGGAATCTATACAGCAGTTACAGCTGATTGTATTCTAGACTTGAAATTTGTTTGGTGTTACCTTTAGAAAACAGAATTTCTAACAGATGACGGTCAAGCCCTAAAATCAAGTATAAATTCTTAGAGCTGGAAAGAGCAGACACAGATTTTCATTCTATTCATGGGTATAAAAACCGCAGAGTACCATACATGGCCTTGCTCAAGTGTTAATTGCACAGAACAGAAACAAGGCGGGGGCGGGGGAGTATATCTGAACAGGTTATAAAGAAAAGAAGAGAGCAACATGTCAACTCAGAAGGAAAAAAGGAAATTAAACACTTTGAAAAGATATATGTGATAGAAATTCTGGAAATTGAAACTAAAGTGTACAAGAAGGCAAATCATTTTTCCTGTCATTTTTAACACTTCCTTGCTCTGACATGTCTACAATGCTCTAAAAGCTATCTTCCTGTATTTAAACTTTTCCAGTAGCAGAAGCTTGAGTCGATTGTTTAAAAATGAAACAAAAGTTAAACAAAACTTTACCAAACATTGAAAAAAGATTCTAGTTCAATTTATAATAGTACTTAATTCATCCCTGCTGATTTTTCCATTCATGTTAGTGAGGTTAATTTGTATCTCCTATTATTTCACTCTTTTTACACGCGACTTTTGCAATGAAATAAAAATAAATTCAATCTCCCCTTTGAAGAGCGATAATTATGTTTCTGTCGCTTACATGAAAGATCTTAGTAACTCCCTCATGCCTGAGGTTTCTTGAGTTATAGGCCTTTCACGTTCATAACGGAAACGTAATGACCATACTTCACGGGTGAGGCGTTCTGCAATTGTGACCGGGAAAACAGACTTCCAGCTCCCCTTGGCAAGACACCCTCCATTGGAGGTTGGGAGAATCAGCCCTGAATCTTCAAGATGCTGATTCCTCAGGGAGATATTCTTTCCCCACATAGCAGTTTGGGGATTAAGAAACCCGAGAATCTTCTAAGCATGGAAAACACATACACATTCACACACACACATATGTACATATATATATATATATATATATATATATATATATATATATACATGCTTGTATACTCACACTGATGTATATATAACATATACTTGATATATATATTCTAATTTATATTTGTATACATATATAAATACATATATTTTCATTTACGTGTGTGTGTGTGTGTGTGTGTGTGTGTTTCAATCATGGTGCTATACAAACTGATTATATATGGCCACTATGAGGCCGTAATATATAATAATAGATAATTATATATATAATATTTAATATATAATAATCTTTCTTCATGAGAGTCCTCCAAAGAGTTGAAAACAGCTATATTAATATGGATCACATAACTTTATAATTATTTCATGGGATATCTAAGTTATCTCTTCCTATGTTCATTTATCATTTCAAGTGAAACGCAACTGTCACTCATCATTTTAACTTGTTTTCACCTTTTTCTCCCTGAACTCACTTGCCAGCATCAGGGGAAAGGACAGGTTCATCTTAGTCGTAACACGGAAAACCCACAGAATGGACTTTGACCTCAAGTGGACTTAATATGAACATCTGAAAAACAGCTCTGCCAGTTTTTAACCTATTTGTTCATGTATTAATTACTCACATCTCTACACTTCAATGCCATAACTTAGAAATAAGGATAAAAAATCGAGTTTCTGTAAAGATTACATGAAATTATTTACATATTACAGCTAGCCACCTGGGACACACAATGACACGAAATTGTTCGTTACTATATTATTTCTTAAAACAGGGATGACTGGTCCATCTCAAAGTTTTCATGAAATTAGACTTTCAGTTATATTTTAAAAATGATAAACAAGTCACTTGTTAGGTCCAAGATGTGCATTGTGTGGCATGGGACAAGTCTAAAATTTTATCATATGTAAGAAGTCTAAAGACTCATGTCTATATACTAAGCCATAATAAACCTGGGAGTATTTTCAACTCTCACTCTGGGTAAAATTCATTGTATAAAATATGGTTTTCCTTACCAAATACAACATTTACCCCTCCCTCTCCCAAATTTCCCAGATTCCCTTGTTTGGGACCACATAATTATTTCTTGCCAATGGCAAGTAACCAGATATGCCATTTCTGGTCCGAGAGTATTAACTGGCTTAAGTTCTTCAAATTCTCTCTTTTCCAGGTCTTGAATAATAAGTGTGTTATGTTGAAATAACAGAGCCATAGGATGGAAATAGTCTAGATTCCTCAGTTATGGTCAGAGATTTCAACATCACTCTCCCAATAATTGAGAGAACAAGCTGGCAGAAAATCATTAAGTATAACGAATGTTTGAAAAACACTATCAATCAACTTGACCTAATAACTCCACCTAACAACAGGAGAATATACATTCCTGTAATATGCATGGAATATATGTGAAGCTGGACCACCATGTGGGCTATAAAAGAAGTCTACATAATTTGAAATGTGTGCAAATCATGTATGTTCTCTATTGAAACAGCATCAAATTAGAAATCAATAGCAAATCAATGTGCGGCCAATTCCTAAATATTTAGAAACTCAATACTATCTATACATGGAAAATGCGATAGACTCCACCAGAAGTCTGCTAGAACTGATACATGAATTTAGCAAAGTTGTGGGATACAAAATCAATGTACAGAAATCAGTTGCATTCTTATACACTAATAATGAAGCAACAGAAAGACAAATAAAGAAACTGATCTCATTCACAATTGCACCAAGAAGCATATAATACCTGGGAATAAACCTAACCAAAGATGTAAAAGATCTGTATGCTGAAAACTATAGAAAGCTTATGAAGGAAATTGAAAAAGATATAAAGAAATGGAAAAACATTCCATGCTCATGGATTGGAAGAATAAATATTGTCAAAATGTCAATACTACCCAAAGCTATGTACACATTCAATGCAATCCCAATCAAAATTGCACCAGCATTCTTCTAGAAACTAGAACAAGCAATCCTAAAATTCATATGGAACCACAAAAGATCCCGAATAGCCAAAGTAATTTTGAAGAAGAAGACCGAAGCAGGAGGCATCACAATCCCAGACTTTAGCCTCTACTACAAAGCTGTAATCATCAAGACAGCGTGGTATTGGCACAAAAACAGACACATAGACCAATGGAATAGAATAGAAACCCCAGAACTAGACCCACACACATATGGCCAACTAATCTTTGACAAAGCAGGAAAGAACATCCAATGGATAAAAGACAGTCTCTTTAACAAATGGTGCTGGGAGAACTGGACAGCAACATGCAGAAGATTGAAACGAGACCACTTTCTCACACCATTCACAAAAATAAACTCAAAATGGATAAAGGGCCTGAATGTGAGACAGGAAACCATCAAAACCCTAGAGGAGAAAGCAGGAAAAGACCTCTCTGACCTCAGCCGTAGCAATTTCTTACTTGACACATCCCCAAAGGCAAGGGAATTAAAAGCAAAAATGAACTACTGGGACCTTATGAAGATTAAAAGCTTCTGCACAGCAAAAAACAATCAACAAAACTAAAAGGCAACCAACAGAATGGGAGAAGATATTTGCAAATGACATATCGGACAAAGGGCTAGTATCCAAAATCTATAAAGAGCTCACCAAACTCCACACCCGAAAAACAAATAACCCAGTGAAGAAATGGGCAGAAAACATGAAAAGACACTTCTCTAAAGAAGACATCCGGATGGCCAACAGGCACATGAAAAGATGCTCAACATCACTCCTCATCAGGGAAATACAAATCAAAACCACACTCAGAGATCACCTCACGCCAGTCAGAGTGGCCAAAATGAACAAATCAGGAGACTATAGATGCTGGAGAGGATGTGGAGAAACGGGAACCCTCTTGCACTGTTAGTGGGAATGCAAATTGGTGCAGCCACTCTGGAAAACAGTGTGGAGGTTCCTCAAAAAATTAAAAATAGACCTACCCTATGACCCAGCAATAGCACTGCTAGGAATTTACCCAAGGGATACAGGAGTACTGATGCATAGGGGCAATTGTACCCCAATGTTTATAGCAGCACTCTCAACAATAGCCAAATTATAGAAAGAGTCTAAGTGTCCATCAACTGATGAACAGCTAAAGAAATTGTGGTTTATATACACAATGGAGTACTATGGAGTACTGGAGTAATAGAGTACTATGTGGCAATGAGAAAGAATGAAATATGACCCCTCGTAGCAACATGGATGGAACTGGAGAGTGTTATGCTAAGTGAAATAAGCCATACAGAGAAAGACAGATACCATATGGTTTCACTCTTATGTGGATCCTGAGAAACTTAACAGAAACCCATGGGGGAGGGGAAGGAAAAAAAAAAAGAGGTTAGAGTGGAAGAGAGCCAAAGCATAAGAGACTCTTAAAAACTGAGAACAAACCGAGGGTTGATGGGGGGTGGGAGGGAGGGGAGGGTGGGTGATGGGTATTGAGGAGGGCACCTTTTGGAATGAGCACTGGGTGTTGTATGGAAACCAATTTGACAATAAACTTCATATATTGAAAAAGAAAAAAAAACTCAATACTATCTCTCTAAATAACCAATAGGTAAAAAATGAAATTGTAAGGTATTTTGAACTGAAGTCAAATGAAAACACAACATATAAAACTTTGGGTGTAGAGCCAAAGTAGTACTTAAATGACAATAACTTTTTTTTTTAATTTTATTTTTTAAAATTTACATCCAAATTAGTTAGCACATAGTGCAACAATGATTTCAGGAGTAGATTCCTTAGTGTCCCTTACCTATTTAGCCCAACCCCCCCCCCACAACCCCTCCAGTAGCCCTCAGTTTGTTCTCCATATTTACGAGTTTCTTCTGTTTTGTCCCCCTCCCTGTTTTTATATTATTTTTGTTTCTCTTCCCTTATGTTCATCTGTTTTGTCTCTTATAGTCCTGAGTGAAGTCATCTGATTTTTGTCTTTCTCTGACTAATTTCACTTAGCATAATACCCTCCAGTTCCATCCATGTAGTTCCAAATGGCAAGATTTCATTCTTTTTGATTGCCGAGTAATACTCCATTGTGTGTATGTATATACCACATCTTCTTTATCCATTCATCCATCAATGGACATTTGGGCTCTTTCCA
This sequence comes from Prionailurus bengalensis, assembly GCF_016509475.1. Classification (NCBI taxonomy): domain Eukaryota; kingdom Metazoa; phylum Chordata; class Mammalia; order Carnivora; family Felidae; genus Prionailurus; species Prionailurus bengalensis. Next base: position 30,531,899 of record NC_057343.1, on the reverse strand, counting down.
TACTTTGGCTATTGTTGAGAGTGCTGCTATAAACATGGGGGTGCATGTGTCCCTTCGAAACAGCACACCTGTATCCCGTGGAGAAATGCCTAGTAGTGCAATTGCTGGGTCGTAGGGTAGTTCTATTTTTAGTTTTTGAGGAACCTCCATACTGTTTTCCAGAGTGGCTGCACCAGTTTGCATTCCCACCAGCAGTGTAAAAGAGATCCTCTTTCTCCACATCCTCGCTAACATCTGTTGTTACCTGAGTTGTTAATGTTAGCCATTCTGACAGGTGTAAGGTGGTATCTCATTGTGGTTTTGATTTGTATTTCCCTGACGATGAGTGAAGCCATCAAAATCCTTGAGGAGAAAGCAGGCAAAAACCTCTTTGATCTCGGCCGCAGCAACTTCTTACTCAACACATCTCCAGAGCCAAGGGAAACAAAAGCAAAAATGAACTACTGAGACCTCATGAAAATAAAAAGCTTCTGCACAGCGAAGGAAACAATCAGCAAAACTAAAAGGCAACCGACAGAATGGGAGAAGATATTTGCAAATGACATATCAGATAAAGGGTTAGTATCCAAATCTATAAAGAACTTATCAAACTCAACACCCAAAAAACAAATAATCCAATGAAGAAATGGGCAAAAGACATGAATAGACACTTCTCCAAAGAAGACATCCAGATGGTCAACCGACACATGAAAAAATGCTCAACATCACTCATCATCAGGGAAATAACATTTATTTAATAGCATTGAATAACTATATTACAACAGAAGAAAGGTCTCAAATCAATGACCTTAGTTTTCACCTTAAAAAAACTAAAAAGAGAACAAATTTTTTTAAAAAGAAGAAAAAATAATAATAAAGATAAGAGCAGAAATCAATGAAATAGAAAACAAAAAAATAATAAAGATGAAAAAAAATGAAAATGTGTTTTTTGAGATCCATAAAATTGATGTACACCTAAACCAGATTGAAAGATAATACATAAATAGCTAACATGAAAATGAAAGAAGTAGCAATGCTACATATTCTAAAGCATTTCAAGAAAAATAATAACATTTTATATGAAATACAAAAAATGTTTGAAATACACAAACTACCAAAGCTCATTAAAAAGGAAACAGATAGGGGCGCCTGGGTGGCTTGGTCGGTTAAGCGTCCGACTTCGGCTCAGGTCATGATCTCACGGTCCGTGAGTTGGAGCCCCGCGTCAGGCTCTGGGCTGACGGCTCAGAGCCTGGAGCCTGTTTCCGATTCTGTGTCTCCCTCTCTCTCTGCCCCTCCCCTGTTCATGCTCTGTCTCTCTCTGTCTCAAAATAAATAAAAATAAAATGTTAAAAAAAATTAAAAAAAAAAAGGAAACAGATAACCTGAATAGTCATCTACCATTTTTTTAAAAATTGAACTTGAAGTTAAATGGTCCCCACCCAGAAAACTCCAGGCCCATGTGGCCTTCCTAGTGAATTATACTTAACCTTTAAGAAATAGTAATACCAATTTTATACAAATTTCCATTAAAAAAAGGAAGAGAGAATGATTCCCAATTCATTCTATGAGGCTAGCATATCCTGGTACCCAAATTAGACAAAGACATTAAAAGAAAAGAAAACAACAGATCTATACTTTTCATGAATATAAATGCAAAAATTATTTTAAAACTAGGAAATATAATTCAACAATATATAGAAAATATAATATGCCACAACCAAGTGGAATTTACCTGAGAAATGAAATATCAGTTGAATATCCTATGATCAGTGTAATTAACCAATAAAACTAAAAATGAAAAAGAATATGATTATCACAATAAATACAATAAAGGAATTTGACAAAATCCAGTATGGATTTCTAACTAAAAATTCTTAGCAAACTAGAAACAAAAGGAGACAGAAGAAACCCCCACAAAACTACAACTAACAGCATACTTAATGATGAAAAAATGAATAATTTACCTCTCAGAATATTAATAAGACAAGGATGTTTACTCCATCATATCTTTCAACATTGTACTAAAGGTTCTAACCATTACAATGAAGGAAGTAAAAGAAATTTTTTAAAATCCATATTGGAAAGAAAGAAGTAAAGTGTTCTTTATTTAAAGACAACCTGGCCACTGATGGAAAAAAAATTCTATGGACTCTATCAAAAAGTACTAGAACTGGGCACCTGAGTGCTTCAGTCAGTTAAGCGTCCCACTCTCGTTTTAGGCTTAAGTCACAATCTCATAGTCCAAGGGTTCGAGCCCCAGGTGGGGGTCCATGCTGACAGTGTGGGACCTGTTTGGTATTCTCTCCCTTTCTCTCTGCCCTTCCTCAGCTCACGCGCACTCTGTCTATTGAATAAATAAATAAACTTAACAAAAGCTACTAGAACCAATAAAAAAGTTCAGCAAGATTACAGAATATAAGATCAAAATATAGGAATCAACTGCATTTATATATTCTAGCAACAACTAGAAACTGAAGTTACTTTAAAAAAATATGTACAACAGTAAGTAGTATTAAATATATAGGGATAAATCTGACAAAAGATATACAAAACCTATACACTAAAACCTGCAAAACCTTCCTTAGAGAAATTAAAGAATACCTTTGTAAACAGAGAAATAAACTATGTTCATGGACCAGAAGATTCATTATAGTTACAATATCATTTTTCTCCAGTTGATCTATAGATTTAATGTAATCTCAGTCAAAACTGAGTAGCCTTTTCTATAGAAATTGACAAACTGATTCTAAAATTCACATGCAATCATAAAGGACTTAAAATAGCCAAAACATATTTTAAAGAGAATAACAAAATTCTGTGAAATAAAACAGATTTTTAAATACAATTCAATGAAGAAAGCATAATATTTTCAACAAATGGTGCTGTAACAACTGGATAGTCACAGGTATTTTTAAAAAGAGAGAAAGGCATCTGGGTGGCTCAGTTGGTTGAGTGTCTGACTCTTGATTTCGGCTCAGGTCACAATCCCAGGGTCATGGGATTGAGCCCCCCATCGGGCTCCACACTAAGCATGGAGCCTGCTTAAGATTCTCTCTCTCTCTGTCTGCCTAAGATTCTCTCTCTCTCCCTCTGCCCTCTTCCCAACCCTCTCTCTCTCTCAGAAAACTTTGATCTGTACAAAACTTAACCCTTGAAATGGATCATATACCTTACTGTAAAACCTAAAGTTATAAAATTTCCAATAGGAAATCTTTATGATCTTTGGTTAAGCAAAGTTTTCCTTCAATACCAGAAGTACAATCCATAAAGTTAAGTGATAAAATTGATCATTTGATTTTCATTAAATTTAGAAATTTCTCTCTTTGAAAGGCACTGTTAAGAAAAAAAAAAGTTAATACCATCTTTATTTAAGATTTTGATACTTTGCTCATTGTGGGTCTTTTGCTGTATTTTTAATTTTTTTAATATTGCAGTAAGATATAATTTACCTTGATTACAGAGTTTCCTGGCACCCTCTCAAATTTTGTAGCCACGGTGGGTGTATCACTCATTTTATCATAGTATCTATTCTATTTCACATCGTTAGCAATTAGATACGAGGAAATCAAAATCATAATTAAAAATACCCATATACCTATGAAAATAGCTAAGATTAAAATAAGATTGGTCATTCCTAGCATTGTTGAGGATTTAGAACCACTGAAATGCTCATACATGGGAGATGGAAATGTAAAATAGTGCACCCCCTTTGAAAAACAGTTCAGCAGTTTCTTAAAAAATTAAACACGGTACTACCACATTACCAAATCATTCCACTATTAGATATTTATGCAAGAGAAATGAAAGCATATTTCCATAGAAAGGCTTTCACACAACTGTTAATGGCTCTATTTGCCATAGCCAAAAACTAGAAACAACCCAAATGTCCATAAACAGCTGAATAAACTAACAAGCTATGTTTTGTCTACCCATGGAATACTAATCAAGAGTAAAAAGGAATAAACCACTGATGCGTGCAAAAAAAAAAGCATGGGTGAATCTCACAATAACTATGCTCTATGAAAGAAACCAGGAAAAGAAAAAGCATCTACTGTATGATTCCATTAATGTAAAATTTTAGAAAATGCCAAGTAAATTATAGCAATAGAAAGCAAATCAATGATTGCCTGGGAACAGGCAGGGGGGAGTCGCAGAGTGGTGGCAGGGGTGGGGCTACTAGGGATCACAAAGAAATTTTGAGTAGGAATGATGTAGGCACTATCTCCCTTGTGTTGATGGTTTTATAAGTCAGTGCATCTGCCAAAACCTATGGTTTTGGACATTTAAAATTTGTACAATTTACTGCAGGTCAATTATACCTCAGTAAAGCTGTTTGAGAAACATACAGTTGTATGAGACAGAAGTCATGTCTTACTTTTTTTGCTTGATAGATATCATTGAAAGGGAAAAGCTGGAAGAATTCCATGTTTATCTCTGGGGAGTACAACTGGAGTTCAAAGTTAAGGAGAAGAGACAGCTACTTTTTATTATAAGCCTCATATATGCTGATTTCTGATTTCAAAACTATATACACATAATGCATTGTTGTGACAAAAATTAAAATAACTATTAAAAAAGGGAAAATGCAAGAAAAATTCTGATGCATGGCAAAGATTAAAAATCATGGGAATGTTCACAGTACTGGTAATAAATGCCAGACAGCAGTGTGGAAAAGAAGTTAAACTACATTATGTTATTCTCAGGGCCTCTGATTTTTACCCTTTTTGTTTATGTGGAATTCTCTAGATGTTAAAGACATATCATCCTTTCTTTCCCCAGAAAGAATATTTTCTGAAATATTAAGAAACTGCCCCCATCCTCCAAAGAACTTAAAATACACTGTTGGAAACACACCATGTTTTTTACACCTCCTGGGAGGCTCTGAAATACAAGTAACACGTTATCACTTTACTTTGTTAGATCATACAGTATACTTATATACTAACAAGGAAAAAGTAACTTCACTGTGTGCACAAAAATGATAGTGTGTTATTAACTCTAAGCCTCGTTCACAACAGTCATCAGTGGTGACGTCTAAAATCTGGCTTGTTACCATCGTATGGTAGCGAGCTGTGTAATTACAGGCAACTCATTCCCTTTCTTTGAGCCTTCCTTCATCAAATACAAAATGGATAAGCTAGACTAGGTCTCCAAACCTCTTGGCATTAGATGTATTTAGTTCCGATAAAATGACCAAATGCTGTATTTTATTGACCCTAAATTGCCACTGATTTTAAGATATACTATTATTCATCACAAGGATGGAAAAACAGTTCCAACTCTTTTCCCCTCCTGTAGGACTTTTATTTTAAATTCATTAAAAAAAAAGCCTTTGAAACTTGGACGCAGCTTTTCCTTTTCTCACAGCATTCTCATTCTTACATTAAAAAGGAAAGCGAGCCTGGGTGGCTCGGTTG